>NW_026112182.1:0-110000 GCF_024679095.1 Eriocheir sinensis | reverse complement strand
CAACCGTTGAGTCGCGTGGAGGAAGTGTTCCGGGATAATCATGGGAGGCAGCTAATCTCAGAGGCGTCGAGGGAGAAGGAGAAGGAGGAGGAGGAAATGAAAGAAGATAAAATGAAAAGGAGAACGAGACTGGAAGAGTTAAAGAAAGCACGTAATACTGGAGAACGAAGGAGAAAAAGGAAAGAATAAAACAAGAAGTAAAGCAGAATAAGAACGAAAACAAGAACAATAAGGACAAAGAAAAATAATAATAATAATAAGAAGAAGAAGAAAGAAGAAAAAGAAGAAGGAGAAGTAAAGGAAGAATAATAATAACAGAGGCAAGAATAACAAGAAGAAAATAAAAGATAAAAAAGAATAAAAAATAAAAATAAGAGAAGAGAAATAGAAGGGAAAAATGTAAAATCACACAGGAGGCAGTAAATAAAGGAGGAACAGGAGCTGGAAATGAGAATCACAGGAGGAAGACAATTCAGGAGGCAGAGGAGAAGAAGAAGGAGGAGGAGGAGGAGGAGGATAAGGAGAGAGGAAGAGGGGAGGGTCGTCCTTGGAGGGCTAATGGACCATAATGATTACCCGAGGCATTTCTTCCTTGGGTGGAGGAGGGAGGGAGGGACAGAGGGAAGGAGGGAGAGAAGAGACACGAGGAGTAGCGGGTAGAGCTGCAGGCAAAGTGAAGGAGGAAGGGGAGTTCAGGGGTAAGGAGGAGGGAGGGTGAACTCATACAGGTTATACAGTGTTAGGGGGGGAGGAGGAGGAGGAGGGATAAGCTGGGAAGAAGGTGCGTACATTTTGAAGCAGGAAGGGAGGAAGATTGACAGGAGAGGATAACATGTAACCGAAGAAAGGAGAAGAATGGAAAGGAAGAGAGAGAGAAAGAAAGGAAGAGAAAGGCAGGAAGGAAACGTCTGGTGGAGCGAAGAGGCAAACACCGCTGTAAGAATTGACTATTTAGCAAACAGTTCAATGTGACCTTGAGCTCTGTATGTCTGAATGTTACGATGCGCACAAACACACACACACACACACACACACACACAGAGAGAGAGAGAGAGAGAGAGAGAGAGAGAGAGAGAGAGAGAGAGAGAGAGAGAGAGAGAGAGTATAACACTTACCAAGTGAACAAACCAAAGGTGGGGCTCTTCTGTGTGTGTGTGTGTGTGTGTGTGTGTGTGTGTGTGTGTCCGCCTGACCTTGTGATGGTGGAAGAAAGGAGGAGGAGGAGGAGGAGGAGGAGGAAGAGCAGGAGGAGGCGGAGGAGGAGGAAGAGTTGCGGTTGTTCACTTTTTCACCCAACTTTATAATCATAACTATTTTTATTATTTTTTTTTTATTATTATTATTATTATTATTATTATTATTATTATTATTATTATTATTATTATTATTATTATTATTATTATTTTCATTATTATTATTATATTTTGGGTGTGCGTTGCCCTTTGCTCGTCTTTACCTTCCGTCCCTTCTCCCTCGACCCGCGCCTGACCTCTCAACCAATGCCCTCCCTCTCTCTCTCTCTCTCTCTCTCTCTCTCAAATGGAAATAATTTTTTTCTATATTTTGAGAGCGAGGGTGCTTACTTCTATGCACATGTCCAGATCTCCTCCTCCTCCTCCTCCCCTTTTCCACTATCTCTTTCTCTTCCTCCTTCTCCTCCATCGTTTCACCTTCCACAACACGCAGGTCACTCTAGGTTTCAGATCACTCATCGCAACAAAGAGGAAGGAAAAATAATGAATTCGCAAATCACCATATTAACTCATGGAATACTCTGCGGTAATGATGCTCAGGCTAAACCAGAGTGATTGTTCTTAACTCTGCGGGGAAAATGAGGCGAGTTATGGACAAGCTCATTAGTCTGAATTTTGGCAAAGTTAAAAAAGGTCGGAATGTATATTATTCTTACGTACCACGCAATTACAGAATCTTCTCCTAAATTGTTCCGTAAGAGGATGCTGCCTGTTAGCTGGAGAGGAAGATAATGACGGATGCTCACCTTGAGGTTAGTATAGTTTTCCTCTCCTTCCTCCCCTCCCACACTGACTCCCCTAAACATTCCCTTTCATCACGACGCCTTGTTACCGTCACTCAAGGCCCGCCAACCCCGCCCCCTTCATCCTATAGCGTTTTTTCACCTCAACTTTTATTGGGCGTCACGTCTAATCGATTTGTTTTCTGCCTCATCCCCTTCCCTTCCTCTTCTCTTCTCGTTTCCGTTCATTATTTTCTTTCTCATATTGCTGCAAGGAATGTTAATCTCTTTTTCTTATTCTCCGTCTTTTTTTTTTCTTTGATTCTTGTTCTGTTTGGGAGTGAGGAGTGCATAGACAAAAGAGGGAGAAAATGTTATCTTTGTTTGTCTCAAGGTGAAAGATGGTGATGGAGAGGTGCAGGACGAGTATAAAGGAAGAAGTAGGAGATGCGGGAATAAGATAAGGAAGAAGGAAAGAGGCTGGTGCAGAGTATATGGGATGATGGAGGGGAGGAGGTGATGGGAAGAGAGAAGAAAATATGAGGTGGTAGTGAAATGGAAGACGAAAGATGGTGTGATGGAGAGAAGGAGGAGGAGGAGGTGATGGCTGGAGGGAGGGACGCAAGGAGTGGCAGGTGACACGTGTGCAGGAGACGGGTAAGAACCAGTGCAGTATTACCAACCCTCTCCTAAGGCCCCTCAAGGTTGCTGCTGCTGTTACTGCAATATACATGAGGCTGTGTATCGAGGAGGAGGAGGAGGAGGAGGAGGAGGAGGTTTCTTATCATAATGCATGCCGGAGCTGCATTCAGTCAATCTGTCTGTCGGCGGAGCGCGTCCTGCTTACTAAATGAAAGAAATATTGCTCTGTTTTATACTCTATTATCCTCGCTTTTTTGCTTTCTTTTGCATCAGCATGATCTATCGTCCCGCCACGTCGGAATTTGCAAAACACGTCTTCTGTTAATTTGAAAGATAATTGCACTTGTGTCGTGTCTAGCATACAATATTAAGGTGCAGATTGCCGTGGCAATGTTATAACGAGGGAGTTTGAATAATAAATGTTTGTCTTACTCTCGTGCCGCGAGGCGCCGCGTCGCGTCTGAGAAGTAAAAGAACACTCAGGGAATGGCTACCACCACCACCACCACCAATGCCATCACTATATATTTTTTATACCTCCACCACAACCATTGCCACCACTACCATCACCGCCACCACCATCCTTGCCACCACAGCCATCACCACAACAGACTGAAGGGTATGAATGCCAACCCCACGCGGTGTAAATTGTTCATGTGAGTGCTGGTGCTCTCCAATTGGAATCAAAATGAGTGAGATTACAAATTACGATGAAAATAGTGTCTGTAACGTCCATGTCGTCGCCGGGACTCAAGGACAACAACAGCTGCAGGAAGCGACCAACTCCGTCTTCATTGCTGTCAGATTTTGTCTTCACATGACAGCGTTTCCCGGAGCAGATTTTTTCAGCCGTTCAGCATCCCATCCCCCAGAGTGGGTGCACGCTAAGTATAGCTTGGCTGTTTTTCGCCCTAGAATCGCTTTGTAAGTACGGGCCAGAGTCGCCTGGGTATGGAAGAGGCGAGACGCGGGTGTGTGTTTGGCAAGTGTTGTGTGCATAACCCGCGGCGAGGAAGTGTCCCAGACAGATCGGGAGCCTCGCTCTCGCCACGAGGGATGCTGCTGCTGCCCAGGTAGCTGCTGAGACGTAATTAACGCCAGGGTTTTTAATGTAAGCCAACAGACATCCGACTGATTCATACGACAGATATCTAGTTACGTGCATATAGTAGTGACACGTGATTCTTAATACCAGTCATTCACTCCTAATCTAAATTATCAATTGTAATCTTTAAACAGATGGATGAGTTTGATATGTTCAGGTGAGCTGTTTACAGCAACTTAGATATGGTACTAGACGCAAATTCTAACTTTGATATTTTCTCAAATGATAGCTGGAAAATCAATCTCTTGAACAGATTTTAATGAAAGGACATTTACTGGACAATTTTCCTAGTGCCAAAATTCTAAGTAGTGTTTAGAAAGGACGTTCCAGTGGCTTGAGCGGCAGGATGTTGGGGAGCGTCGCAGCCAGTGAGGCGCGGCGGGGATGCACAGGATGAGCCATTGAACAAAGCCCTGCATCACGCTGCTCTCCCGATGGCATGCACTCCCCACTTCCTGCTGAATGACGCCACCAAGGACGCTCCGCGGAGAGGGTGTGATCTCAAGGAATCAGTCTCGGTGGTGAGGCGCTGATTGTAAGTTGAACGTTCGAGAAACTTCAATCCCTTCAGTTCACCGTTGTAAGCGTGCTATGCCTCGTAGAGCAATCTAGTGAGTTTGACAACCATTAGTATTCATATATACCGATGACTAGTACAGGTTGTCGTTTTTGCCGCCAATATAACCGGTACCTGTAACATTCGCGGCAGCAGAGTTCTATGACGTTTGCTATTTACTTATGAGGAGTGCAGTTCCCATTCACTCTTAGCTATCTCATGTTTACAGTCGGTGGATGAAGAGCACGGACGGCCCAGTGAGATGGAAGGGTGGATGCTGCTCCCACACACTATGTTTAAACCTGCGAATGTGTTGTTAGTCATGAGAGTCAGTGTGTCCAATAAGCAGTCTATATCAGTGTAATATTTTCTTGTACTCAGTCATTTCTGCATCCGGATCCCTGTTTACACGTCGTGTCCAGGAATATAAAGAAGACTGTAATTTGTATTCTTGTAAGATAGAATGACTGACAGCATGATGATTATCGTGATGTTTCGACAAATCTACCTTGAAGTGATCTAAAATAAATTACATACGGATAACTGATAAACGTTCGCATTGGCATGAAGAACAGTATTAAAGGTGCTGTTACTGGCATCTCTCTCTCTCTCACACATCTGCTTATATAACTTTCTTACCAGTATCTTTTTCCTCTTGAATCGAACTCCAATAAAACCATCAAACACACACACACACACACACACACACACACACACACACACACACACACGAGTCACCATATGGCACACCTACACACACCCCCCCCCCCCCCCCCCCATAAAAAAAAAGAAGTCCAGGGCATTTCACCAACTATAAATGAATCACACCTTTCACCTGCAGCTGGAAAAGGTTTGCGAAAATTCTGAAATCTTATGATCATTAAATTCCCTAAACAGCGACTTCATGAAACCGGTTTGACTCTTCCTTCATAATTTTACTCTCTCTCTCTCTCTCTCTCTCTCTCCATCTCTTCTCACCTTTTCCTCTCTCTCTCTCTCTCTCCTCTCTCTGCCTCCCACACTCTACTTCGCCATTCTTCTTCCCCGTTTTCCTTTCGCTTCAGGTCGAGAGAGCTCGGGTTCGATTCCCGGGCGGAGTGGAAAAAATTTGGGCGGC
The DNA here is from genome assembly GCF_024679095.1 of Eriocheir sinensis. Taxonomy (NCBI): domain Eukaryota; kingdom Metazoa; phylum Arthropoda; class Malacostraca; order Decapoda; family Varunidae; genus Eriocheir; species Eriocheir sinensis. Next base: position 104,605 of record NW_026112182.1, on the reverse strand, counting down.
TTTTCCGATACCCTACGCCCCTGTCCACCCAGCAGTGAATGGGTACCAGGTATTAATCGGGGGTTGTGTCCCGTCTCCTGGGATCTGTTCCCTTCTCCTATAATTCCTTCCCCCTCCTGTCTCTCTCCGGCATATGACCACAGATGCTGCGCCGAGTAAACGAAACTTTTCAAATTTTTTTTTTCGCTTCAGTTTCTTTTTCAGTTCAACCTCCACCTTGCCGTTCTACCCACTCCCATCTCGCGGCTGAGCTGAACGAAGGGGTGAGGAGTGTTCCCTTTTCCTTCTCCCACACACTACCACTACTCAAAACCTTCACCTCTCCTTCCTCCCACTGTCGTCCCTCAAACCTCACAAGAAATGGAGTTGGGTCAAGGGCTACGTGGCAATTTTAATGAGACAGACAAACAGAGAAAAAAAGACGAGGTATATGTGGCTCAAATGAAATACGAATTCCAAATAAGCAGGAATCAAATTTTGTTCCCGTGTTGTCTTGGTATTTCCCAGATTGAGAAAAGTATTAATCAAATCAGTGTCACAGTCCAGAGGCAACATAGGTTAATCAAGTCCAACGTATTGATAACCTTTCCCAGATGTCAGCGTTGGGAGGCTTTCATTATTCTCCTCCAAGCGTGGCCCTTGAGTCTGTGTACTAATTGGGATGAGCGACCCGTGGGAGCTGAACAGGGCGCGCTGGTGTCACAGAGCCTGGGCACGAAGAGTAATGACACACACACACACACACACACACACACACACACACACACACACACACACACACACACACATGTGATCTTTCGCGTGCAAGGTATCATGATGCAGTCGTTACGCTTATGTCATGCCGGATTGTTTGTGCTTGTTTGTATGTATGTGTGTGCGCCCGTGTTTGCATGTGTGTGTGTGTGTGTGTGTGTGTGTGTGTGTGTGTGTGTGTGTGTGTCGAAGACAAACCCACTATCACATCTGCACACTGTCTGCTGAAAGATCATTTTGTAGCCCCTGAGCACCGATCCCGAGGGCGAGGTTGTCCGCCCAGCTCTGTTCAGATTACCTGACATGTGCACACACCAGGTGGCAGACGGGGAGGCTTCCCTCGCGACGCACTTTTAGCCACTCCCCTTGGCATGCCTTTCTCTGGTTCTGAGGCTGTCAGGTTACGTACTACTTTTGCTGCGAGGGATGGAAGCAAAAGAGGCAACACCTTGGCAGTCCAACTAACACTCCTGTTCTTTTAGGGTCTGACGTTGGTAGAGATGCAGGTGTGAACAATTAAGCTCTAACAATAACGCTGGCAGAGAAAGCTGAGATGGAGAGTTACGTTTCGAGGGTCAGTATGGTGAAGGATAGGTTTTCTAGAATGGAGATAGTCCGCACTGTCTCTGTACTCTACTGTTTCTCTGGTTACTTTTGGAAACAGGTGAAATTAGCATGGGCAAGAGGCACCCCTGCTACCGTAAAGATGATTTTTTTTTTCACGTCGCGGCCTATTGCGCCGGTAGGCTTCTTCCCGGTGGAGCCTGATGGTCGGCCCAAGGCTTCTTCCCGGTGGGGCCTGATGGTCGGCCCAGCCCGTTCTGGCGCAGGCGAGTGTTTCTAGTGGCGCCATCTTGTGTTGGCTCATGCTGCCCCCCGGAACTCATCTTTGAGCCTCCCTTTGGAGAGGTTATCTAAAGCCCAGGTTGATGGGTGGTCTTATACTTATAAAGAAGTAAGGCGTTTGACTTATGTCTCATCTCAGAGGTGAGTGTGCACCCTAGCTGGGGTTCCAGCCGCCACGGGTAATGGGGAAAGTAAAGTTGCCAACAACGGCGAGATCAGTTATCTCATATGAAAAATAATGGGTAAGATTCCTTAAAATGGTGAAAGTATTGAATAGAAGTACATCGTATCCATAATAATATGGTTTTGTAAGACTATAGTGAGCGTTTGAATGTAAAACGATTTGATGAGGCACGCTGGCTGTCTGGCAACACCCGGCAGTGTTTATATTTGAAGGTCGGTGCCTCAGATGAAGACCCAGGACTTATGCCTGCCTGGGACCAACTTTAGCTACTCGCGCCGCGTCTCAGATTAACACCCAGGATATAGGACTCCACAGGGCCGGTTTGGGCTCTTAAGACGAGCCTGAGACGAAGTGTTAGCTTTATAAGTATGGGCCACGGCGGGCCAGCATGTGGGTAGTCTTAGGCCACTCGGCGGTGACTGAAAAAATGTTGCGAGGCTTCAGGAGTATCCAAGGGCAACCGCTTCAGACTAGAAATTCCCGTGTGTTCACTGCTGCTGAAGTGTTCAGGTTTGCTTCCAGATACATCAACCTTTCCTGGGTTTCCTCGGATGTTACTGTATATGCGGCAGATCAAGTGAAGGGTGTTTGATGCATTAGATATAATCCTGTCGATTTTTAATTAGTGGAGGTGATGCATGGGATGACTTCTCTGCTGTCGGCATTATAATCTCCGGGATGCATTAACAGTCGCCAAAGAGACACACGACAGGAGGATGCTGGATGGGTTAGCGGTGGCAGAGTAACCTGTCGCAACACTTCAAGAGGGAAAGAGAAAAAAATAAGACATAATGACCTAAATAATCAGGGAGGGGCGAGCTGACTACAGGCTAGAAGAGGCAGACAGCAACACGTCCGCCAGGGAGCCGCCAACTGGGGGCACAAAGACTTGATTTTCTTTACACCTTTTTAAGAAATCGGCAACAGTTTAGTTATATTTAAATCTCCAAATACTGTCATTACCAAAATCCACTTTCCTCTTACACCTATTCAGTCCTATTATCATACGGTTACAAACAAATGACTATATAGTTATCCTTTTGACGGTACGCTATCCAAGCCTATGGCCATCCCAGCAGACGTCTGGTGACTTACGCAGCTGAGGGAGATGATCGCCATGGTCCGCAACGACGCCACAAGTTTCCCACAGCAGAGCAAGACATACGTACACCTGGCAACCCTCCGTCACTAGTCCCAGAGTCCTGTCTGCTAAAAAGTCACCTCTCTGAGAAGCCAACTGGACGGAACACACATTACTTTTTTAACGTTGGGCAAAACCAGACTGCATTAACGGTCCCAGCGAATAGCCAGACACTGGTTCGAGGCGAGGACAAAACAGCGGCATCACTTCAGATATTTGCGATTTTTATTCCTATTTATACACTGACGTAACCTCCTCTCTTCTAATACACACACACACACACACACACACACACACACACACACACACACCTCACCACCCTCGCTACCCAGTACACCATCAGCCTTGAAAAGTTTGGCTTAAGCTGCTCAACAACCCCCGCCACCACGACTTGCTGCCCCTCGACGCACCACCACCTCGACGAGCCCTACGCAACTCCAACAAGCTAGCTCCTATTAGAGCCCTCACCGACCGTTATAAGCACAGCACCGTCCCCACTCTAGTCAAGCTTGTTAACCACCATTGATGTTTTAACTAGTTATCTTATTTCACTAGTCACTTTTATCATTTTTTTAACCATAATTTCCCCCAATTTTATCATTGGTTATGTTTCCTATTATATTCTATATTTTTTCTTTGATCATATTACACAAAGCCTTTTACATTGGTGCTCTTTTACAGTTCTATTACTATTTTTACTTTTTAATCTTTAATTCTAATATATATTTTCAGCCCTTGGCTGCATATGACACTAAATAAACCGTTAATTATTATCACACACACACACACACACACACACACACACACACACACACACACTCTTCCCGGTACACATTTCTCACGCTCTCTCTCTTTTCTTCTGAGGCTAGCAATCTCTCTCTCTCTCTCTCTCTCTCACATGAGTTAAGATGGCCGCTAGTCGTAGTGATCTAAAACAAGAATGAGACTGCCAGCATTTAAACAGTTAACAAGAGAAGGCCATTGAGTCTCCTTTCCCCTTCCTTCCTTATGCTACTGAGAGACGGAATAAAGGTAGGAGTTATATCATAAGCGCTTAAATAAAAGTTCCATTAATATAATCATTCATCGCTTAGCTCATTATTTTTCTCTCTGACAACAAATGGCTTCTCTAATTAAAGGTTCCTTCCTACCTGTTTTCCTGTTTACCTGTCGTATTTGGCATCACTGCAAGCCATCTGTCAGTCGCCCGCCCCGCCCGAACCCTCAATCATTCTCTCGAGCCTACGGAGCTACGGAACACTTAACATTTGACCCCCACCCCATCAGCGCCTAACTAGGTTGTCGGGAATAAGTAGTAATCTCTCTCTCTCTCTCTCTGTTTCAAAAGTGTATTTCTCCATCTCGCTTTCCACTTAACCTTCTATACAGACTGAGAGCTCGTCTACTCGTCTATTATCTGTGAGCCACTCTTTTTCTCTCCTCGTGATGTTTAGGCGTGTCTCTGCCCTCCACACAATTCTCTCGATACGTAACTCGCCGCCATTTCACCGGCAATTAAGCTTCCCGTCAATGCGTCTCCCTTCACTCGATGATGTCATAAATCTTTCCCTACAGCATGACCCTATTATGCGTACCCGGCCCTTCCCTTTTAGTCGCAGTCTCGCTTCCCCGCTCACTATTGCATCACGCCGTTTGTGTGCAGGTTTTAAGTGGTGGCTGTTTGGATGCTTCATGCTTGGCGGGGGGAGGGGGGGGGGGACTTTCTCGCCTAGGGGAAGTTTCCGGCGCCCACCTGATTTCAGTATTCTTTCATTCCTTGATTGCTATATGGTTTCGTTTGTCCACTTGTGTGTGTGTGTGTGTGTGTGTGTGTGCTCCTAAGTGCAGTGCTGTTGTGAATGGACCTCTGAGCACTTAAATAAATCTCTCTCTCTCTCTCTCTCTCTCTCTCTCTCTCTCTCTCTCTCTCTCTCATGACTGCCGCACTCTCTCTTGTTTTCCACTGATGCACGGGGAGACTTGAATAAACTGCTACTTGGCTGTGAGGGAGAAAGTGAACGGCAAAAACACTCAAAACTCTCGACTGTCAACTGTAGCGCTTAGTTCTCGGGGAAGATCAAGCAGGTGGAGATTGTCACAGCTATCAACAATGCGTATAGCCAACATCATAAATAGACCCATTTTCTCAAACGTCCTGCGAAAAGGCTTGCGTAGGTATTGTGTGTACTTTCAATGGTAGTTATATGAGCTTAGTGATAGTTTGCCAAGGCTTCTGCACCATGATTTTTTTTTTTTTTTACAGCAAAGGAGACAGCACACAGGCACACACAAAAAGGAAACAATAAAAAAAGCCCGCTATTCGCTGCTCCTGTAAAGAATCCGAAGAGGTGGCCGAAAGAGCAGTCAATTACGTGAATGCGGAAAACACTCATGAGAACCCGACTCATCTCCTTTCTGGCCTTTGAAAATATTTGTTGTGAGAGCCGAAAGTGTCTGAGAGGACGATGCTATGTAGACTCTTCCCCCTCGGCTGGCACGCTCTTGCTACAATAGAATCACCGTTAACATGACACAGGAGATGATTTGAAAAATGTGCCTGTGCGGTGTGCTGATTTTCTGACTAGCGGGTTAGTTACATACGGACGGGACGAGGGAGGGAGGGAGGGAGAGAGAGGAAGGTTTGTGTTTGTGGGAGACGGAAGGCAGGCATGGGGAAAGAGAGGTGGTGAGGGAAGGGAAGAGGAAATAGTACAAGAAAAGAGAGTTTGGAGAACGGAAGGAAAGGGGGAATGAAAAAAAGGTGGAATAGCTGGTTTGTTAGTTTGTGTTGTACGTGAGGAAAGGTAAGACCATCACCTCCGTCACCATCACCATCACCATCCTTACCGCAACTACTCCAGCACCAGTACCATCATGAACCCCATCAATCACCACCAATATTACCACCACAACCACAAGCTCATTACCTACCACCACCACCGCCACCATCACCATTACTGCGACTGTACCAATAAAACAACCGTAAACCAAATCAACCACTACCAATATTTCTTAACCAATATCACCAAAATCATAACCAAATCACCACCCGAACCACCACCACCACCACCACCGCCGCCACTACCATCATCACCATCATTATTGCATCAACGACACCAGCATCAGCACCATCAACCTCCACCAATACCACCACAACTAAAACCACATAACCACTACCACAACCCACCACCAACAACAACAACGACACAGCCGCCACCACCACCACCACCACCACCACGTCACCACCGCTTGCCAAACCTGATCGCACCACCCATAATGCAATTCGTCGCGAGGTTGACTTTAAAGCCGAATATTTCACGCACACCAAAGCAGGCGTTGATCGGCGTCCAAACAGCCATGACGCCTTCCTTGTGTTGCCTGCATGACGGAGGGGGCGAGGGAGGGAGGGAAAGGGAGGGAGAGAGAGGAAGGTTTGTGAATGTGGGAGACGGAAGGCAGGCATGGGGAAAGAGAGGAAGTGAGGGAAGGGAAGAGGAAATAGTACAGGAAAAGAGAGTTTGGAGAACGGAAGGAAGGGGGAATGAAAGAAAGGTGGAATAAATGAGAGGAAGGGAAATTAAAAGTACGATGGAAAAAGAGAAAAATAGGAAGGATGCCGATGCAGGGTGAAAGAGAGAAAATAATGGAAGGAAGGGAAAGAGAAAAAAATGGGAGTGAGATGGTTTTGAAAAACGGAAAGGCGTAAAGAAGAAAAAGATAGAATAAAAAAAGAGGGAGAAAGGAAAATGGGTAAAGAGGGTGGAAAGAGAAAAGGCAAGGGTAGGAAGATATATACGGTGAACGGAATGAGGAGAGAAAGTGGAAAGAAAAATGAATGAAGAAAACGGAAAATTTAACTTAAGAACATAAGGACGTAGTCTGCAAAGCCGGTAGGCTTGTATAAGGCAGCTCCTGTAAGCCTAACCCCACCTAACTTCACTATTCATGAATTTACCAAACCTCTTCTTGAACATAAGAACATAGGAGTCTGCAAGAGGCCGGTAGGCCTGCACGAGGCAGCTCCTCTGAACCTAAGCTCCCGTGTAGCTCCCGTGTATCTAATCCCACCTAATATCGGTGTCCATAAATTTATCTAATCAATTTTTGAATGTGACAATTGTATTGGCACTCACCACATGACTGCTAAGCCTATTCCACTCATCCATCACCCTGTTTGTAAACCAATTTTTTGCCTATGTCCCTGTTGAATCTGAATTTATCCAGTTCAAACCCATTACTTCGTGTCCTACCCGGCTCTCTTACCAACAAAACCTTATGAATGTCTCCCTTATTAAAGCCCTTCATCCATTTATAAACCTTGATCATGTCTCCACGCACCCTTCGCCTTTCTAGAGAATGCAAGTTTAACTGTTTGAGTCTTTCTTCGTATGGCAAGTTTCTCAACCCCTGAATCATCTTAGTCATCCTCCTCTGCACCGATTCTAACATTTTGATATCCATTCTATAGTAAGGTGACCAGAACTGAACCGCATAGTCAAGATGAGGTCTAACTAATGCTAAATATAGTTTGAGGAAGACTTCGGCGCTTCTGTTGCTTACGCTCCTTGAAATAAATCCCAGTACCCTATTTGCTCGATTTCTAGCTTGAATGCATTGTGCCCTTGGACGGAGATCAGAGCTCACTAAGACCCCTAAATCCCTCTCGCACCCAGACCTGCTTATGAGAGTGTCATTTAAGCAATAGTTATGTGAGGGGTTGTTCCTACCTACACTCAAAATACTACACTTCCCTACATTGAACTCCATCTGCCATTTATCCGCCCAGTCATACAATCTGTTTAGTTCACCCTGGAGAATACTAGCGTCCTGATCCGACTCAATTACTCTACCGATCTTGGTATCATCTGCAAACTTACTAACATCACTACTAATTCCTGTATCTAAGTCATTGATATAAATAATAAACAAAAGTGGACCTAATACCGATCCTTGTGGGACCCCACTCGTAACACATCCCCAGTCAGATCTTTTACCATTGATTTGCACTCTTTGCTTCCTATTGCTAAGCCACGCCTTGACCCAGTTCAAAACTTTACCCTCTACTCCGTGAGCCTGTAATTAAAGCAACAGTCGTTGGTGAGGAACTTTGTCAAACGCTTTACTAAAATCAAAATAGATTACATCATAATTTTCATCTCTGTCAACCGCCTCAAATACTTTATTGTAGAAGGACAAGAGATTGGTGAGGCATGACCTACCTTTTGTGAACCCATGCTGCGAGTCGTGAATTAAGCTGTTTCTCTAAATGTTCCCGAATGTTCCTGGCTATTATGGACTCCAGCATCTTGCCTATAACCGATGTTAAGCTAATTGGGCGATAGTTTGAAGCAACTGACCTGTCCCCCTTTTTGAAAATCGGCGTCACATTAGCTACTTTCCATAGGCTCGGCACATAGCCAGTATTTACCGACATCTTAAAGATGTCGGTTAGTGGGTCAATCGATCGTATTGGCACTCACAACATGACTGCCGAACCTGTTCCACTCATCCACCAATTCTTGCTTATGTCTTCGCTGAATCTGAATTTATCCAACTTAAACCCCTTACTACGTGTCCTACCCGGCTCTCATAACACCAAAACCAACAATAATGGGAGAGGAAATGGGGCAGGGGAAGATAAAGAAAGGAAAGGAAAACAAGGAAGAGAAGAAGGAAAAGGGAAGAGGGTAAGAATAAGGAGAAAGGAGAGAATATAGGAGATGGGGAGGAAAGGGGGCGGTGAAAGAGAAAGGAGAGGAAAGGAAGGAAAGGGAGGAAAGGAAGTAGGGGTGGTCCTGAGAGGGGAGGGGGAGTAAAGAGAGGGAGGTGCTGAGGTTGGAGGGGAGGGAGGGAGGGAGGGAGTGGCCCCATACAGGATACCATGATGGGTGGCGATGCGTGACCCTCCGACAGGTAATTATTAGGCAGGTGATCACGGCGGATGTCAATCACGGCACTGCAACGAGGGGGTGCAGGGGGCGTGGTGGTGGTGGTGGTGGTGGTGACTTCCGTAACAGTGGTGAAGTTGTTGTTGTTGTTGTTGGTGGTGGTGGTGGTGAAAGATTCCAAATAGTCAAGTGAAAAGAGATTGAAGTGATTTTTTTTTCGTGTTCATTCTTTCCAAATGAAGACTTCGAAATGTGAAAGTTGAAACAGTAACGAAAAAAAAAAAAAAAAAGATTAAGTATGTCATTGTAATATATATAAATAAACTGAGAATGATATAAACAATAAAAAAAACAGAAGCTGCATGAATGAAAAGGTTTGACGACAAAACAAGAACAAAAACAACAAAAAGAGCGAGAAGAACACACACACACACACACACACACACACACACACACCACTGACGGATGTGGGTGAAAGAGAGTGGAAGAAGGAAGGAGGAAGTAGGGCAGCGGAGTGTAGGAAGGAAGGAGGAAGCGGTTGGCGTGTTTGGAGGCAGGTTACGAGCATGTCGCATGAACCAGCCCACTAAACGAGCGGCCAGAGAGGCGGTGGGAGGGAAGGAGGGAGGAGGAAAAAGAACCGGAGTGGGACGGAGGAGAAGGGCTGGAGAGAGTACCGAAGAGGAGGAGGAGGAGGGAGGAAGAGGGGCGGTGGCATCCTAAGAGTGGTTGCTTCATCCCTCTGAGCTCTTCTTTTCACTGATCATGGCGGCGTGACCAGCGGTTGACCTGTTGGCGAGCGGCGGGCCCTTCGAAGGACCTGTTTGGCGGGTGAGGGGAAAGGCGGGGCGGCGCGTTCGTGACCTGGTGGCAAAGATGGTCAGGTGGAGGGAGGTGGAGAGTCCCTGCGGTGAGGGCGAGGGCAGGAGGAGGCGTATAGTGGTGGTCTGAATGGGCGTAGAATGGCAAGGGTGAATGTAGGTGGAGGGAGGAAGGGAGAGAAGGGAGGGAGGGGGCGAACTACTCGTAAGGAAGGCGGGAGAAAGGGAGTCCAGGGATGAAAGGGAGGGATGGGAGAGATGGAGGTGATGTTTGAACCTCGACTTGCATAAATGACTTGCAAATGTGAGAGGATTTTGGCTTTACGACTTGAATTAGCGTGAGAGCGAACACCTGTGCTTCAGTCTTGCGCTTAGTGTAAGAGAATAGTAACCCTGCTGTGTGTGCGTGTGTGTGTGTGTGTGACCCCTGACTGTGAGGCTTACTGGGGTTCGAAGAGGGAACATCGCCCGAGATAAGGGATCGAAGAGGCCTTGGTGGGAGGGTGTGACTACCTTGACACGCCTGCCCTTATAGTACCTGCTGGCTCTTCCACTCCTCCCCCGCCCCCGTTAAAAAATGAAGACACGCGGTCACGATGTTTTACGCAATCATATATTTCGAATGTGTAAGTATTTTCATAGGCGGAGAAAGGGCAAGGAGAGAAAATAACACATCCACCCCTAACAAAAATATTTTCTCTCTCTCTCTCTCTCATCTGACGTACGAAAGTGAATTCACGAGGCGCATCATCACTCTCTTAAAAAGGAAGAATTCAAACAAAGCGTGAAGAAAGGTAACGAAAAAAGGGCTCATTATATTCACTGAAAGGTTCGCAAAGTTTACGGTCGATTTGAAGATGTTTTCGTTCGTTTTTTTTTTTTTCTTCTTATGTCGCTTTTTTCATGGACTGGAAAGCACTAACACAGCAGAGGAGATGAAGCGAGCAGGGCATCGCGTCTAGCTAAATGCCTCTTCTCATGCGCCAATAAGCAAAGAAAAAACAATCGAAGTTTACGTTTCGCCTTGGAGATATTTTCCTTCGTTTTCTCCTCTTCTGTGCCATTGTTTTCTCATGGCTGGCAACGCACTAAGGCTCCACTGAAGATGATGAAACAGGCATGCACCTTTTACCAGCAATATGCCCCGTCTCGTGCAGCCACACTTAGCTAAGGGAGTGATTTTAGTTTTGTTTATTTATTTACTTTTTTTTACAATAAGGGAGACAGCTCAAGGGCACTAAAACAAAGTAGCAACAAAAAAACCCGCCAAGCGCTGCTCCGAACAAAAGAAAAACAGGACAAGAGGCCAAAAAGGGAGGTCAATTTCGGAAGAAGAGGTGTCTTTTTGATTATTTATTTATTTTTGCATGGCTGGCAACGCACCAAGGCTCTATCCAAGATGAGGGAACAGATCACTTTTTCTAGCTACGCGCCTCGTCTAGCCACGCTTGGCTAAGACTGTATTTTTAATATCATTTTATGTCACTTTCTTTCACGGATCGCAAATCAATAAGACAGCAATGATGATAAAAATATGTCATACAGTCTAGCTAAATGCCTCAACGGTTCGCTAGGAGTGTTTTTAGCTTTTTTATATTTACTTTCATTGATAGGAATCCATTAAGACATCAATGAAGATCAAGAAAACAGGTCATCTCGTGTAGCTGTGTTTTTAGTTTTTTATATACTTCTTTAAAGGATCGGATTTCATCAAGACAACAATGAAGACAAAGAAAACACGCGGCCACGATTATTTTACTCAGTCATACGTATATTTCAGACGAGTAAGTATTTTCATAGGCGGAGAGAAGGAAAGGAGGGAAAGTTACCAATTTTAACAAAAATATTCTCTCTCTCTCTCTCTCTCTCTCTCTCTCTCTCTCTCTCTCTCTCTCTCACCTCGTCTAGCAAAATGCCTCCTCCCGTGCAGCAACAGGTAAAGAACGCTCACCCACCTTTTTCCAAGTCCTGGCAGGGTGTCGTGCGTGTCAGGAGACTCTCAATCTGGGCCTTTCTCCCGCCGGTGACAGCCGCCGCGCCGCGCAAACCTGAAATGAGGGATTGAATAACATTGTAGTTTTTTGTCTGGGGTGAGGGTCAGTTCCCCCGCCTGTGATTGGGAATGACTGACCCACTCCGCCTCACCCCTGGCCTTCTCCACCTCACTTACCCAACCCTCCCCTAAACATAACCCCCCCCCATGTCTCCCTCCTCCTTCCTCCCCACCTCCAAGGCATCATTACGCTGCACGACTCTCGAGGTCACAATACTTTCACGCCTCGAGTTTTTACCTGGGTTAATACGTGACCTAAACACACGAGGCGATATTATACGGCCACTGACTAGCGGTGGTGTGCCGAGTATACCTTTTATTAGAAGAGAAAACCCTCAATTATCGCCTGGAGACCCTGGAAAAAGCGGCTCTTCACCTCTCACTCCTGAAAATGTTTTAATGCTAGGCAACAATACGGAAGTGAAGTGAAGTGTGTGCGACTCCGGTGTGTTGCTGAGGCTAACAAGGAATGCAGTGACGTGTGAAGGGAACGTGAAGGTAAGGGTGAGCCAGGTAGGGAAAGGTGCAATAAAGAGTTGTAACAAGGTCTATAAAAAGATTCATAGTGGGGCTATTAGTTTGACTGCTGTGTAACGACCTAACGAAACGATTGCTTGGTAGGTGAAAGGCTAAATAAAGGTAATAAGCCAGGTAGAATTGGATGCAATAAGATTAATTTCTAGAGAGGTTCATAAGAGGCAACAAAGTGATGTTCTTAGTTTGGCTACCCTGTGGTGACCTGACGAGAAACTGGTGGGTAGATGAAAAGATAAATAAGGATAGGAGTAAGTCAGGTAGGTGATCAGGGCTTTTTGTAAGGTCATAGTAAGTCTTAGTAAGGCTGTGTGGGTATTGTGATCCTCGAACGAAATCGGTGGGTGGGTAACGGGAAAACATAGATCCGGATAAGCAACGCGAGGTGTAACATGGCATCGTATAGTTAGGATCATAAAGGAGGGGTGTAGCGGGGCTCTCAGGAAGGCTGCTGTGTGGGTGTTGCGAGACTAACGAGGCCGGGGGTGGGTGTTGCGAGGCGGGGATGGTGCGAGACCCAACACAGGGGCCAGCGCGAGGGAGGGGCGTGGGCGGCGGCAAAGGGCAACATGGCAAATTAACAATGACGAGGGAAGGTTGGCGCTGCACTTTGGCGGCAGTGGTGTGGTGAAAGTGGCGGGCAGTAATGGTGCTGTGGGTGTGGTGGTGCAGCGGAAGGAGGAGGAGGAGGAGGAGGAGGAGGAGGAGGCTGTAGTAGTCGTGCGGGAGGCGTAAAATAACAGCTGTGAACTAAGCTGGCCTTTGGAACCCCATAAAAAGAGAGTCCGTGATGGATGCTGACGTCTGAATTCTTAGTGAGTGGATTGTTGCGAGACCCAAGAATACATCACTCTCACTGAGGCGGAGGAAGGGAGAGAAAGAGGGAGGAGAAAAAGAACACAAGAGTACTTCACCTTCATGGAGGCAGAGGAGGGAGGAGGAGAAACTGACACAGGAGTGGGGAGGAAAAGAATACAGAATAGCTCACTTTCATGGAGGCAGAGGAAGGGAAAGAAGGGGGAAGAAGGAGGTAAAGAACACATAAATACCTCCCTGTCATGGATGCTGAGAAAGAAAAAGAAAGAGGGACGAGGAGAAAAATATAACATGGACGCTTAACTTTCATGGCGGCAGAAGAAAGGAGAAAAGTAATGCAATAAAATTTCACTCTCATGGAGGCAGAGGAATGACAAAAGAAGGGGGTGAGTAAGAAGGAAGAGGAAAAGGAGGAAGAGGTGTGGTTGCTGACGGTGCACCCAACAAAAGGCTGCTGCTGCTGCTGCCCGCTGAGAAGTAACAATAAGGACTAGTTGCCTGAGAGTCTAAATATTCATCTTCGGCTCTCAGTGTGAGGCGCCACGTGAGGCAAAAGGTCGCGTATCACTCAAACCTAGATAACATTACAATAAAAACAAAAGTTGTAGCTCATTAAAACCTTTACACCATTTCTCTCTGAGCAGCGTATATACGCGCGGTCACGTCTCAGTGAATATGCAGAACCTGAAGACGTTTTTACGTGCAAATGTTGATGCGTTTCCTTTCACTTAATTATATTCAAGTTCCCGAGGGAGATGACCTTTGTCTTTGTGCTTTCTAAAAAGCCCCTGGACTATCTGGTTAATGAGGCATGACAAAGAGAATAACATTAAAGATATCAGTGAATTTAGAGTGAATAAGAGATAAAATATCTAATTCAAGAAACAGTACTTTGTGCAGCACTAGCCACGATAACTGATCACATCCGTGTGGCTATAATCGTGGATGATTACATGACTGCACATTCTCCTAAGAGCTATGGTAACAAAAGAAAAAGTGGGGCGAAAAAACTAAGCAGGGTAAAGGAGGGCAAAGCGGCCTGAAGGGAGGAAGGAAAAACCATAATGAGTCCCAGGTGTTGTAACGGGGAAAAAACGAGAAAAAAAATCGCTGTTGGTGTTGGAGGAAGTGAAAGATATACTGACAAAAGAAGTACAGAAAACTAGAGTAAAGGAGGGCGAGGCAGCCTAAATAGAGGAGAAAGCTTTAATGAATTGCTTAATGTTGAATTAATGAGGGGAGCGGTGTGCTGCAAGATAGAGGAGCTGAAATATATAGTGATAAAAGAGATTAGGTGATTAAAAGTAGGGGAAAGGAGATATGGACAGAGATAGATAGATAGATAGATAGATAGATAGATAAAGAGAGAGTGAAACAGAAATAGAAAGAAAAAAAGGAAAGGAAAGAACAAAATACGGAAAGAAAGAAAGATTAAACGAGAGAGAGAGAGAGAGAGAGAGAGAGAGAGAGAGAGAGAGAGAGAGAGAGAGAGAGAGAGAGAGAGAGAGAGAGAGAGAGAGAGAGAGAGAGAGAGAGAGAGAGAGAGAGAGAGAGAGAGAGAGAGAGAGAGAGAGAGACACAGAAACAAAGACAGAGAGAGACACATACACAGACAGAGCATTAATAAGTTGCATGACGCTGAACAAAAAAAGGGGAAAAGTGGACGGAAAATTGTCGATCGGTGCTGCACGCTATAGGAAGTGAAAGTTGAGTCTCCCCAAAGGTGCCACAAGCCTCCCACGGCCCGGCACAAGCGCGGAGAGTAAGTAACAAGGAAACGGGGTGCATAGAGAGATTACAGGACGCAGCCTCGCACTCCACTTGTAAACATCACGCGCGGGAAGATAGAATGAGGCTGTCTCCTTTATCCCTTTTTTTTCTCCTTTTTTTCTCCGCCTCTCCGTGTTTGTTAGGTTTGTTTTGCTTCGTTTGTTTGTTTTTGTTTGTGTCCGTTTTTATATTTTTTTTGTTGGTTTGTTTATTGTTTATTTCCTACGTTTGTTTCTTTATTTATTTCGTTCTTTTTTTTCTTTCCTTCTTCCTGTCCTTATTTTTTTGTTCCTTTCCTTCCTCTTTTCAGTCAGTTTGTCTGTTTTTTTTTTTATATCTGTTTGACTGTCCGTGTATGTTTGTCTGTCTGTCTCTCTCTCTCTCTCTCTCTCTCTCTCTCTCTCTCTCTCTCTCTCTCTCTCTCTCTCTCTCTCTCTCTCTCTAACACACACACACACACACACACACACACACACACACAGATTGAAAAATAAAACATTCAGCATTCACCTACCACGGGCACACGCGCACAAAAGAAAACACAAGAGCAACGTAGCGGAGGTAAATAAACAAAGGAAAAAAAAAAAAAACACACACACACACTTGATTTCAGCCCCTAAGATGGAGCGTGGGTAGTTACAAGACACACACAAAAAATCAATTTGCACGGTGACCTCATCCTCTATTCGTAGGTATCACTAGGAAGCTGAAACACACACACACACACACACACATACACACACACACACACTCACATTGGGGAGCAGGAAGCGTAATAAGTCTATAATCATTTCAGAAGGGAACGCTATAGATTTTACTGCCTGCTGATCGTGTGGAGATTATTTCCTTGGGTGTTCTGACTCTCTGCTTTACTTTGTTCTGTGTTCCTTCTTACGTGTTGAGAGGAAACACAAATAACTACCAAATGATTTATGTTTTCTGAGACATTCTCCGACTTTTTTATGGTTTTCTTTGTTTGTCTGTGTCTGAGTGATTGCCTGTCTGTCTGTTTGTCTATCTGTCTGTCTTTCTCTTTCTGTCTATCTATCTATCTATGCCTCTCTTCAATCAGCATGACACATCTCACCAAAATAATGCCGAGGAACCCAAACACCTTTTCTTTTTTTCTTTCTGTCTATCTATCTATCTATCTATCTATCAATACCTCTTTTCCACCAGCATGACACATCTCACCAAAATAAGGCCGAGGAACCCAAACACCTTTTCTTTTTTTCCTTTCTGTCTATATATCTATCTATCTATCAATACCTCTCTTCCACCATCATGACACATCTCACCAAAATAATGCCGAGGAGCCCAAACACCTTTTCTTTTTCAACAACTTGCCGTCCTTGATACAACATTACACGCCTAAAGCCATTCTAGCCGTTACTCCTTGATAACCTTGATAACGTACATAACTTAATCAAGCGTTTTAGAGCAGCAACACACTCAAACGTTTAAAGTCATCAAGTATCGTGTGTCTGTGCAAGTAACCATAGCAGCCCCCTAGCCCGCTTTTTCTGCCCGGGGGTACGCGGGGCCCTGGATCCACCCAAGCCCGGTCACACGATTAAGACAACCACAGACGCAGACCCAGCCCCGCCGGCATCCTCGGGGAGGCCGCGCGGAAGGAGAAAAAAGTGGTTGCCGCCTTAATGATTAGCACAGCGGAGGAAGTGGTGGTATCAGTTCATCAGCGGAGGAATTTAATAATGGTAACACGAGTAATTATAGTTATTAGGGGCATTGTCTGTGGCGGTGCTCATGCTCGTGTTGTCGTGGTGATGGAATGATTTGGGTGTTGATAGACAGATAGACGTGACGACAGAGAGGCGGACGGACGGACTGAGGGACGGATGAACAGGCAGATAGACGGAGCTATACTAAGACGACGGACAGAGACAGATAATCAGACGGAAAGACAGACAGATAGGCACGGACTGACTGAGGAAGATTGACGCACTAACAGACAATTATACAGAAAGACCCACGACCCACCACCACTCCATAATCCCTCCACTCCCCTCACATACAGCGACGACCCATCTCCCATTCCGTCGCGTCCGTGGCCGGGGCAGCATCGCCATAAAGAAGCTAACGGGCGGAGAGTGAGGCGGCGAGTGAGGGGCGGGCGTGGCGACCCTCCCATAAAAAAGATAAAAAAAATAGTGCTGGGTGTTGTCACTGCTGCTGTCGGTGGTAGTGGAGTTACATCTAATAGTAATCCCACCACCATCACCATCACTCCTCCTCCTCCTCCTCCTCCTCCTCCTACTACTACTACTACTACTACTACTACTACTACTACTACTAATAATAATAATAATAATAATAATAATAATAATAATAATAATAATAATGACAAAATAATACCTAACATCAAAACTAATTAAGGTCAGTGATTAGTCTTCCGGACAGTCCATTACAGACCCTTGTTCCCTTTGATTAAGTCTCATTCCGTTCAAGGGTATAGACAGGTAGGCGAGCTAGATTGAATTACAGACACTTTTTCGTTTGTGTTTGTCACCATTACTCCGTGTCTGTTCATCAAGCCAAACACAACACACAAACACACACACATACACATACACATTCTGCGATATTACCCGCTCTTCTTCCAATACATCTCTTCTCCCATCATCGTCTCTCATCTCAGTTCGTCCCTCCCCGTCACTGTCTCGATCTACCCCGTACATATATCCCTGACGAAGCACAACTGTGGGTCTAAAGGGGCTATTACACTGGGCAAACTTTCCGTGGATCTTCAGTCAAACCACGATTTCCGTTGGCGCGGTTCTCATATTTGCGTGGTTTTCTGACGTGTCCACGATCTTCCAAAGCTACGGTAGATTTCACTGAAGGACGACGGTATTACTCATCATCATCATCAGCAGCAATAACAACAAACAATTGAGAACCACGCTGGCGGAAATCGTGGTTTGACTGAAGATCCACGGAAAATATGCCCAGCGTAATAGCCTCTTAACCGTGAAGCAGCGACGGGCCACATTTTTGCCATGATATAAACCCCAAAAAATAAATGATGCATAAATTGATCATAAATGCGTTGATATATATTATGAAATGGTTTGCGTGAGTGATGATTTTTTCTCATTTTTCTCGCTTAGAGGGGCTTTTAAGAAACATGATCCCCGCAGCTACCAGGTTAAGTTGTGCCCGTGCTGCGCCGAGGTAAGAAATAAATACTGCGAGATAGAATTGATGTCGTCTTGATTAACTACCGCATGCCAATCCCTATACGACGAAGCGGCTGCGTCATCCATCAGGCCGGAGAGATGGAGAGAGAGAGACGGCGGGGGGGAAGGGTAGGGACGGAGGGAGCTAATAACTAAGGAGGCAAGACAGAGAGAAAGGCTTAGTTAGGGAAGGAAAGAGGAAGGAGGCCAAAGCGTGATGGGAGGAGAAATGGCGTGGAGGCCTATCACCGCCCTCACCACCGCCGCCACCACAACCCCACCGCCATCCTCTCGACTCTTCCCTCATTACCTATAAGATTTCACACAGTTTTCACATTCCATCCGTGGCGAGAAGGAGAGAGTGAGAGAAAGAGAGAAAGAAAGAGATAGAAATACAAAGATAGATAGATAGAAAGAAATAGAGAAATAAAGAGACAGATAGGATAGATGGAGTAAATTTCGAATGTATATGGATAGAAATACAAAGATAGATAGATAGAAAGAGATAGAGAAATAGAGAGACAGATAGGATAGATAGAGTAAATTTCGAATGTATATGGATAGAAATACAAAGATAGATAGATAGACAGAGATAGAGAGAGATAGACAGATAGGATAGATAAGAGTAAATTTCGAATGTATATGGATAAACAAAAGAATAAGCTGACGAATCATAATGTTGGCTAACCTAACGACCAGCTTATAATACACCAAAAGAACCATTCAGCTAATACAAACAAACTCCACGAAGATCCAATCACATAATCTTACGCTGATTAAACATAAGCCAATAGGTATTAAACATATATATAGTACATAAATCGCAGCGTAACTAGGAGGCTTCAATACAATAAATAACGATAAAAGTAACAGACTGTCTCTAAACCATCCACGGAATGACGATAAACGAAACAAGTGTGCAAAATATGTAAAGATAATTAGGATAACATTTCACTAATTCCAATGGGAGGCTGAACACGATAACAACAGCCATAATGGAGGCGATGGTGATCCCCCCACACTCCGCCCGCCGAACAACAGCCCGTCAGGTAGGTTCTATCATTGCTTCCTGGGCGCGTAATTAGAAAGCTTCCCACCATCACTCACACATGGGGGGGGGGGGGGGGGGTGGGACGGGGGGGGGGGCGTCTAATGGAGATTCCCAACACAGGTAGCGAGTTCCTATTACGATTACCTTTAATATTTTTTTTACTCTTTCTTTCTCCGTCTCTATCTATTTATCTATCTATCTATCTATCTGCCTATTTATCTTCGTGTCTTAATGGCAGTGGTCACAAGTGAAGCATATCAACTTTTTTATCCATCATTATCAAATGTTTCCCTGACAGTTGCCATCAATCATTTTCTTCTGAATAACAAATGGGTTGAGACAAGAACGTTCGGCGTGCTTCTTTTTTTCATTTTATTTCTCTTATTATGTATCTGCAAAGTTCATTAGTGAGAGCGTGAGAGTCTGTGGTAGGTTTGCAATGCTACATGAATGATTTTATTAACCGAGTGTCACCAGCAGAGATAACTGGAGGAAATTCATCTGAAGGAAGAGAAGACGGTCCACTAAAAGAATATAATAAGGAATGGATACAAATTTATGAGAAAGTGAGAAACTTCAAGAGAAAATATAAGAGGTAGCTATGGGCATATTGGAACTACAAACAGCAGATGCGTCAAATAACTGAAGAAAAGAAATTCCGTGAAAGAAGACCATTAAGGGATCCATCACGAAGATACAGATATAGACGAGCATTCCAATTAAGATTTTTTTTTTTTTTTTTTTTTTTTTTTACGTTGTTGCCTATTGCGCCGGTAGGCATCTTCCCGGTGGGGCCTGATGGTCGGCCCAAGGCCTCTTCCAGGTGGGGCCTGATGGTCGGCCCAGCCCGTTCTGGCGCAGGCGAGTGTTTATATTGGCGCCATCTTGCATTGGCTCATGCTGCCCCCCGGAACTCGTACTTAATTCGCTTGGACGGCTTCCTCTAGAGTCCGGGTTGATGGGTGGTCTTCAGGACAGCATGTGGGTAGTTTTAAGCCACTCGGCGGTGACCGAAAAATCCGAGTGGTAGCGTGAGGATTCGAACCCGCGTCGTCCATCACGCGGCGAATGTGGGTCCAGTACGCTATCACTTCGGCCACCGCCTACCCCAAAGATAAGATGGTCTGTTCCTATTGATGAAACTTTACTCGTCTCTCTTGGGGTCGAATGGAGGTTGAAATCTCTCCATTCGCATCATTCCTCCACTTCCATTGCCAGTGTCTAATGCAGCCTAAGCCAATCAAAGTCGTTACCGGTGCTGCAGTGAATGATAAGCACAGTGAGGCCTGGTCGAGAACTTAAGCATATATCTCTGGCGTATCATACCTCATCATTGTGTCTTTTTGCCGCGTTTCCTCCGACAGGCAGCCAGACGGTGAAGAAGACCTCGCAGAATGGCACCAAAAAAACGTGTTTATAATGAGAGAGAGAGAGAGAGAGAGAGAGAGAGAGAGAGAGAGAGAGAGAGAGAGAGAGAGAGAGAGAGAGAGAGAGAGAGAGAGAGAGAGAGAGAGAGAGAGAGAGAGAGAGAGAGAGAGAGAGAGAGAATCTTCATATCAGCATAATTCCGTCTCATTTCCTTGCGCTTTCCTTCACTTGTCTCCTTTATCAAATTAAATCAACAACATCTCCAGGTCATTCACCTCGCATCCCGCTGAGACAGAAACATATGATCATAAACTTGCCTATAATTTCCCTTTCTCTTCTACTCAAATTGTCTATGTCGGCCAAATGAAAACAACGCCTTCAATCATTTTAACCAGCGTCTTCAATCCATTTGCCTTTCATCCCTCTGAGACCTATACATATGATCATAAACTTGCCTATAATTTCCCTTTCTCTTCTACTCAAATTGTCTCTGTCAGCCAAATGAAAACAACGCCTTCAATCATTTTAACTACCTTCTCCAATCCACTCACCTTCCATCCTGCTCAGACCTATACACATTATCATAACCCTGCCTCTTTCTCCCCTTTCTCCACTTGTCTCTGTCGTCCAAATGAAAACAACGCCTTCAGTTATCTCCAACCAACGTATCCAGTCCACTCACCGTTCATCCCTCCGAGACCTGTACACACGATCATAACTCTGCCTGCTTATTCCCTTTCTCTTCGACTCCCTTTGTGTCTCTGGTTCATGTTAAGCATCCAATCATATCAACTAGCGTCCCCAACTCGCTGACCTTTCATTCATCTCAGACCTATACACATTATCATAGCCCTGCAGCCTCTTATTTCCCTTTCTCTTCGACTCTCAGGCTGGTATTACAAGACAGTTTCGCTTTTCACATCAGCTATTTCTAAATGTCTAAGAGGGGATCAGGTTCTAATGAGTTATTTTTAGGCTCAGGGTACAGAAAAAGGGTCAAACTACCACCAGGGTCATAAAACTACTGGAAATGCCCACAACTCCTATGAAAGCCTTGTCAAATATGTGTTCTTGGGCGGCGAAGTGTCTTATAATACGACCGTAAATGTCTCTCTTGTCCAGGGTAAACCAAATCATCCAATCATATCAACTAGCGTCTTCAATCCACTCATCTCATTCTTCTGTCCAATCACCTTTCACCCTTCCGAGACCTGTAAACACATTATCACTCCCTCTTTTCCCCTTTCTCTTCGCCTCTCATTATCTTTACGTCCAAATTAAACCTCCACCTCCAATCATCCCTTTCTCTCTCTTCCTCTTCTATACACACCGCCATCAAATCATTGCCCTTCCGTGCCCCCTCTCGCCACACCCTGACACACCACCAGCCCTCTCTCTCTCTATTTGGCGTCTTCCCCCAGTTACCCTCCCCATTCCCCTCCACTCACATACACTCCCTCAGTATATATAGCTCTATTATCTCATTGAATACCTCCTCCTCCTCCTCCTCACTCCCCACTCCCTCCATATTTAAGTCCTTACCCCAAAGCCACACCCTAACACGCTAGTCTTTCTCTCTCTCTTCCTCTCTCCCTCTTCTTTCTCTATCTCCTCCTTAAGTAATTTCCTCCCCTCCCCTCCCCCTCTCCCATAGTGAAAGTTACGAGAAATTCATTACCACCGCATTAGCAGCCATTAACTCTTGGAAACAGGATGATTGCGTGCCCGCGTCGATGATCTCTAATTACCCGAACGTTCACTGTAATCACTCGTCCGCCTATACCTGGTCAGACCCCTTCCCCACCCCACCCCGCCAACACCTGAGCTACGAGACCGCGCGAGTACGAGGCGATGACGGCGGAGGTAATAGAGAAAGAGGAGGATGTACAGATGAAGATGGAAGAGAAGAAGAAAAGGAGGAGGCGATGACAGCGGAGATAATAGAGAAAGAGAAGGATGTGTAGAAGATGGAAAAAGAGGAAAAAAAAAAAGGAGGAGGCGATGACGGCGAAGGTAGTAAAGAGAGAAAGAGAGAGAGAAGGATGCGTAGAAGAAGATAGAAGTGAAGAAAATAAGGAAGAGTAACAGTGGGAGATATCAAGGAGAGGAGAGGAGAGGAGAGGAGAGGAGGAGGAGGAGGTGGAGGAGGCACTGACAACAAAGGAAGTATAGAGGAAAAGGGGGAAGGTGAGGAGGAGAGAGAGAAAGATGTGTAGAAGAAGATGGAAGTAAACAAAAAATGGAGGAGTAATAGTACGAGAAATCAAGGAGAGGAAGAGGAAGCATCGACGTAGGAGGAAATGGAGAAAAGGGAGGAAGTGGAGGAAGTGGAGGAAGAAGAAGGGAGAAGGTGGAGAGGGTGCGGCTGACGGAGGAAGTAGAGGAAAAGAAGGAAGCAAAAGAGTAGAAGGAAAGGCGTAGGAGGAAGAGAGGAGGAGGAGGAGGAGGAGGGAAGCTTTGTAATTGAGGTGAAACGTGACGGGTCGATGTCTGTTGGAAGCTGCTGTGTCTGTGATTGCCTTATCTCCTACCGCCCCGAGACTCTGGGAGGAGGAGGAGAGAGGGAGGGAGGGAGGGAGGGAGAGGGAGGAAAAAAAGGAAGGGAAGCAAACAGGGGCGGGAGAGCTGTGAAAAGTACAGAGCAGTCGGGGACAAGCTACAGTTGTGTGTGGTGTGTGTGTGTGTGTGTGTGTGTGTGTGTGAGAGAGAGAGAGAGAGAGAGAGAGACAGAGAGAGACACACACACACACACACACACACACACACACACACACACACACACACACACACACACACACACACACACACACACACACACACACATAGTTAAGCAGCCCAAGACTTTCCTGTAACGCATCGCCGGTCGGTCTGTGTGTGTGTGTGTGTGTGTGTGTGTGTGTGTGTCTACCTGTCTTTCTATCTGTATTTATTGGTCTATCTATTCGCCTTATCTACCTATTATAGCTATCAACGTATTTATCTGTCTATGTATACACGACTGAGAGGAAGGAAGTCATAGATAGAAGCGTATTATAAACAAAAGAGGAGGAGGAGGAGGAGGAGGAGGAAGAGAGGTAGGAGCTGACGTCGTGAGGCTGATGGTGACCTTCTGACCCTGGCTACCACGACGTTCTTGTTGGTGTGGCGGCGAAATACCAACAAGATTATTGCCTACCTCCTCCTTCTTTTCCTCGTGGCTCTTTCTTTTTCTTACTTCGTGCTCCTCCTTCTTTTCCTTTTACTCCTTCTTTTCCTGCTACTGCTCGTCCTGTTCCCGGTACTCCTCCTCCTCCTCCTCCTCCTCCTTGTCCTCCTCCTTTTTCTGCTTCTGCTCTACCTGTTCCAGCTACTGATTCTCCTCTTCCTCCTCATCCTCCTTCTCCTCATCCTCTTTTTCCTGCTATTGCTCTTCTTTTTCTTATTCATTTTCATTCTTCTCTTCCTTCTCTGTATTTCTTTTTTTTTCACTTTTCCTCGAGTGGCCAAAAATATCGCCGTTGTGTCGACTTAAAATTCTATAGAAGCAATTATTTAGTAGGTTCCTGTTTCCATTCATTTATCTTCTTTCTGCTTCTCCTCCTCCTTAGAATTCTAAAGAAGCAATTATTTAGTAAGTTCCTGTTTCATTTTGTATTTTCTTCTTTCTGCTTTTACTCCTCCTCCTCCTCCTCCTCCTTCTCCTCCTCGCATTTTTTTCCCTAACTTTTCCTGCAATCCTGACCCTGGCAAGAATTCGTGTTATTGACTCCGACTATTTTTCCTTTTTTTTTCTCAGCTGTTCCGTTTGCATGTTCTTTACAATGTTCAATTTGCTATTCACGCGCCAACCCTTAGTCTTCCATTTCAGTGCCAGCTTTTTTTTTATGGTTTTTGCTGTTTCATCACCATCTTGTGAAGGTATTTCTACACTCACACATACTTTCCTTTCTTTTGTTATCTTTTCTTTTGGTAGTTATTCCTCGCATCAGTAAACAAACTTTTTCTCTCACGTCTTCCATACCACTACCAGCCATCTCTTTGTTTTGCCATAATTTCATCTCTTTTGTTATCTTTTCTTTTTGTAGATATTCCTCGCATCAGTAAACAAACATTCCCATTGCTTTCCTTTCCACCAATGTCTTTCTTACCATTAGCAGCCACCTCTTTGTTTTGCCATAATTTCGTCTCTTTTGTTATCTTTTCTTTTCGTAGATATTCCTCGCGTCAGTAAACAAACATTCCCATTGCTTTCCTTTCCATTCACTTCTTCCTTACCATTAGCAGCCACCTCTTTGTTTTCTCATAATCTTTCTCGCAAGGCAGAATATTTTCACTACTGTCTATTTTCATTTACTTCTTTCTTCCACTTTCTTTGTTTTAGTCATTCTACTCTCGTCGCTGAGCATTCTCTATTTTCTTTCTTTTCCATTCACTTGTTTCTTCTCCTTCAGTACTACGTCTTCGTTTCTGTCATTCTTTTAAAGCGTTACGGATCCCTCGCCACTTCATTCACCTTTTCCGTCCCCTTTAATACCTTCATGTTTGTTTGTTTTTCGTTCTTCTCGCGTCGCGGAGCATACCCTCTCATTTTCCGTTTCATTCTCTTCGTCCTTTCCTCTGCGGTTCTACGATGTATAGGAAGGCCTTGGGATGGCTCACGTCTCCCCTGTAGCTCGAGTCTTCCTTCCCTCCCTCCGTCCTTTCCAGTAATCCCTCCTGGCAATCGCACAACCCGGCTCACCTTTCCCTTGTAAGGTCAGCCTCTCAAGGAGCTGCCGAATTGCCGCCTTCTATTGTTCGGAGTTCAGGCAGAAGGGGGAGTGTGAAGTTACGGTAAGGGTTCAGCGTAGGGGCCAAGGCAGGATGACGGGGGCGGCGAGGATCCCATGGGCTGCTAACGGTGAGCCTCGTTAATTAGGGTGATTAGGAATTGGGAAGCGGAGGCGGTTTGGAAAGGACTGTGACCCCTGCATGTTGTATGGCCAAGGATCCTTCTGTTAACTCTCACTTCGGAGGCAGATATAGGCAAAAACATAGACTATGCAAAAACTATCTCACAACATCCTAGCAGGGATCCATCAGCTTTACGTTCATTAGCAGAAGAGAAGGAGAGTAGATTAGCAACGGTCATCCGATATCCTGGAAATATTATGTGATCCTGAATTTTAGCTCAACGGATGGCAAATATAGGGCGTGCATTGCTTTCCTGCGTTTGGGGGAGGGATGGGAAGCCGATATTTTGTCAGTGTGAGTGCTTGAAGTGCTGCTGGAAGGATTAAGGGAATAGCACAATGTATCACGTGTGTGTGTGTGTGTGTGTGTGTGTGTGTGTGTGTGTGTGTGTGTGTGTGTGTGTGTGTGAATGAGCAGCAACGAGGAAATTATTGGTTATAAATCTGAAAACGCGATATCAAAACATCTCCCTTCCACACACACACACACAAACACACACACACACACACACACACCGCCCCCACACCCCCCACATGCCCCCAAGCCCCACCACACACACCCGGGTAATACACAAGCTCTTCGTATCTCACCGTTTCACTGAGGCGTTGCAGCCCAAACAGGAGGAAGGTGCCTTGGGGGACGCCGCACGTTGTTGGGAAGCGCTCTCACAACGCTTCTGAATATCACACTTCGGTTAATCGGCTCGTCTCCTCACCCTCACTCTGCGGGAAGTCGCTTATTAAACCACTGGAACGGGGGAGGAGGAGGAAGAGGAGTAGGAGGAGGAGGAGGAAGAAGAAAAGAAAAGTAGGCGTAAGAGAAGAAGGAGAAAGAAGAAGACGAGGAAAAGGAAGAGGATGAAGATGTAATGGTGGTGGTGGAAGAGGATGATAGGAAAGAGAAGGAGGAATAAGAGATGAAGAAGGAAGAGGAAAGGAGGAAAAGAGATAAAAAGGAAGAAATAGAAGCGGATGTGGAAGAGGAAAAGGAGATGGAATTGGACGTGAATGGGGGAAGAAGAAGAACGAGGAAGAGGAGGAGAAGGAGGAGGAGAGGGCGGCAGAACGTCTGTTAGAATGTGTCCTGAGCGATAAAACGGAGCTGTGTTAATTAATCCTGTGATCGCGCCGTGTTCCGTGTTGCGTGTCCAAGCTGGTTTGGTTGTGTCGAGGGAAGTACCGGCTTCCTCCTTCTCCTCCTCCTCCTCCTCCTCTACCTCCTCCTCCTCCTCCTCCTCCTCTACCTCCTCCTCCTCCTCCTCCTCTTTTTCTCCTGCTCCTTCTCTATGTCATCTCTTTTCTTCTCTCTCAACTTCCTTTGCTGGCCGCTATTTTTTTTTTTTTTATTGGCTTCCTATACGTAGCAAGCAAGCATCCTCTTTTATTGCTTTCTATGTCATTCCACACCACCTTTTCCTACTCTTCCTCCCCTTTTCCCTTTTTCTCCTCCTCCTCCTCCTCCTCCTCCTCCTCCTCCTCAATTGAAAATATTAATATTAAAAGAAATCAAGCATCAAATTTGAAGCCCGCTCTCCATCATATTCTATAAATCTTTAACAGCTGGAAAAGTTCCGTCGGATTGGAAACTAGCAAATGTCACACCAATTTTCAAAAAAAGGGACAAGTCTCACCCAGGAAACTATCGACCAATTTGCCCGACATCGATTGTTTGTAAGTTAGTGGAGACTATCATTCGCGACAATATGGTGAAATTCTTCGAAGAAAATAATATAATAAATAATTCGCAACATGGTTTCCGTAGTAAACGTTCGTGTTTAACTAACTTACTTGATTTTTTTAATTATATTTTTGAGGTGTTCGATGAAAACAGATCAGTAGATATCATATATCTGGATTTTCAAAAGGCATTTGATAAGGTCCCCCACAAGCGGTTGCCCAGTAAACTATTGGCGCACGGTATCTCAGGTAACATTCACAATTGGCTTGTGGACTGGCTCTCTGAGCGGAAACAGAGAGTAGTTCTAAACGGTGTTTCATCTAACTGGCTCGATGTCACAAGCGCCGTACCTCAAGGATCAGTGCTTGGTCCCATGCTCTTCTTAATTTATGTTAATGATATCGATGATGGGCTCACTTGTAAAATATCAAAATGTGCTGATGACACAAAAATCGCTAGTAAGGTAACTACGACACTCCACGAAGAAGCTTTACAATCAGATCTAGATCTACTTGCACGTTGGGCCAATCAATGGCAAATGAAATTTAACGTTGACAAATGTAAAGTGTTACACATTGGAAACAATAACAATCGCGTTCAGTACGTTATGAATGGCCAACAACTTTCTGCAGTAAGTAAAGAAAAGGATCTTGGAATCACTATATCAAGCGATTTAAAGCCCGGTCAGCATTGTTCAGAGATAGTTAAAACCGCAAACAAACTGGTTAGCTTCATCGGACGAGTCTTTAATAATAAATCGAAAAAAAGTAGTATTAAAACTGTATAATTCGCTGGTTCGACCCCATACAGAGTACTGTGTACAGTTTTGGTCTCCCTATTACAGAAAAGACGTAGAAAAGTTAGAACAGGTTCAACGGAGAATAACAAAAATTATTCATAGATTGAGAAATTTATCTTATGAACAAAGTCTATAAGAAGGAAATTTATTCACCCTATCAAAACGAAGAATGCGAGACAATCTAATAGAAGTATTTAAAATGTTAAAGGATTCAGTGATATTAATGCGGAAGATTACTTTACAATTGATCGATCAAATAGAACAAGAAGAAATAACAATATCAAGATAAGTGGTAAAAGATTATCGTCGCACCAAGCCAAACACTTCTTCTTCAATCGAGTCGTTAATGTATGGAGTTCTCTACCCTGTGATGTCGTTGATAGTACAACATTTACAGCCTTCAAGAATAGATTAGACAAGTATTTTGAATCCAACCAGTAACTAAGAAATTACTCATTGTCGTAATAACGTTAAGTTCTTTCGAATACTGGTGTCCTTGTCCGTTTTTATCGCCCGGTTAGTGGTAGCAGTAATGGTAGTTCTTTCCTTTTTCCTACATAATTTCCATGCAGTTTTTCCATGCTGCATGGTTCTTTTTCCTTTCCTGCCAACTTTGGCTGGAGGGATGGGGGGTGGGGAGGAGCCTTCGCCTTTGCTGTCCGTCATTCCACCTTTGATTAGATAGTTAGTGTAGCTTGTCACAAACAACCTCGTAAGGACCATCAGGTCTGCTGTTGTTTGTTCTTCTTTTGTGTTCCTTTGTGTTCCTCCTCCTCCCCCTCCTCCTCTTCCCCCTACCCCTCCTCTTTCTCCTCCTCCTGCTCCTTAAATTAAAACTGACTTTTCGATGTATCAAGCAACCTCATTTTCCTTTACTTTTTGCGTCACTGAAACTTGACCAACATGAGGTAAATTTAATTATCTCCACTTTCCCTCCAGGTGGTGGCGGCGTGAGGTCAAGTTATGATTCACACACACGTTATATTCGCGGTATCGGGGCCAGAAAGTAGAAGACTCGATTTCTGTTGAGGGACATGGTCAGTTTCCTTATTCCATTTATTAGTTTATTTTATTCTTTATACACTAGAACACTACAAGGTGAGTATATAACTATGCTGAGACGTTCGTTAAGCTAAATGAAGACACAAACTCACAAAAATAAACTATCTTTCTCTCTTGCACGTAATTACCTTTTGTACAGAACTTAGCTTACAAGAATTTCAACCATTTTTTTTCAGGTATAGGATGAAAGATTCTGACTTCCAAAATACACATACACAAAATAAACTGTATCTTTCTCTCTTGTATGTGATTCCCTTTTGTACAGAACTTATATTAAACTACAAGACTTCAAACCTATTTTTTTTACAAGCTTCAAAGTAATACGAAAGTTTCTGAGTCTCAAAACACGTTGCTGTCATCTGCCAAGCCAAGAGTATCAATGCGGATGTTAAAAGATGATAGTGATGATGATGGTGGCGGTGGTGATAATGATGATAATGAATGGTGATGAAGGAGGAGAAGGAGGAGGAGATGAAGGAGTATTAGAGATGCTAATGGTGGTGGAGGTGGTGATAGAAGATGAGATAGAGAAGGAGGAACAGTTGGAGGAGTTGTGGTGGTGACAGGAGAAGAGGAGGGGTGGTGATGGTGGTGGTAGTGGTGGTGGTGGTGGTGGTGATGGTGGTGGTGGTGGTAGTGGTGGTGGTGGTGGTGGGTGGTGTGTTTTTCTCTGAGGACCCTTTGAACAAATATTAGACTTTCTCTGTCGGGTTAAACGGGAAGTGAAGTGGGTAGGGGGACAAGGAAGGGGAGGAGGAGGAGGAGGAGGAGGAGGAGGAGGAGGTAGGGGTGAAGGGGATGACGGGAAGAAAAAGAAGAGGCGGGTGGACTGTCAATTCTTCTCTCCAGACCCTCAAGACCCGGTGACACACATCCTGATCCTACGCCTATGATCATTGTGGCGTTTATACTCGCTCTCTGAACCTATAGGACTTATTACTCTCTCTCTCTCTCTCTCTCTCTCTCTCTCTCTCTCTCTCTCTCTCTCTCTCTCTCTCTCTCTCTCTCTCTCTCTCTCTCTCTCTCTCTCTCTCTCTCTCTCTCTCTCTCCATTTATCTCATTCATCTTAATTAAACATCGTATAATGCTCAGACATCTCATTACCCGAAGACTTCATCACACACTTCCACACTAACGACGCAGCGTGAATGAAGGAAGCCGCTGCACGCCGTCAGAATGGGAATGTCATGCAATTATTACATTCATGAAACATTATGACCTCTACCTGTCCGGCGTGGGTATTCGAGTGGCCGGGATAGCACGGTCATAGTCATACCATCCGCATAACTCCGTCTAGAAAGGGACCGACGAGTGGACCAGCTGGAGTTATTATTTTGTTAATCTGTGGTATAGAAATTTTGCCTGTGTGTGTGTGTGTGTGTGTGTGTGTGTGTTGTGTGTGTGTGTGTGTGTGTGTGTGTGTGTTATGTGCGCTTTGCTGTGGTGCGCGATGGTGGAAGATGGGATCACTGTCTCTTTTGGACTTCAGAAGTCTATATTATTTTTTTCGCGAAGAAATAATGGAAATAGTTTGGGTTAAGAATCGCCGTCTGCATTACCTGGTCAGGAACGATCTTCACTTGACTTTCTATGACTTAGGTTATTTCAAGACAAGAAGGAAATATCAGGACACACATGAAAGCAAATTTGACAATACCTGGCACCAAATTTCTTTGCCAATTATAAATTATTCTTGGCACCTGGTTTCTTTGTGAGAGCTGCACGTTACAGTATGCATATTATCCTTAGCCTGCTTCGTTTACAGCAACAACAACAACAACAACAACAACAACAGCAACTCTGGAACAATCTTCCTTCATCTGTATTTCCTCTTGACTATGACTTGAACTCTTTCAAGAGGAGGGTATCAGGACACCTCTCCTCCCGAATTTGACCTTGCTTTTGGCCACCTCTTCTGATTCTTTTATGGGAGCAGCGATTAGCGGGCTTTTTTTTATTATTGTTTTCTTTTTTTGTGTGCCCTTGAGCTGCCTCCTTTGTTGTAAAAAAAAAAAATAAATAAAT
Source organism: Eriocheir sinensis (assembly GCF_024679095.1). Lineage (NCBI taxonomy): Eukaryota > Metazoa > Arthropoda > Malacostraca > Decapoda > Varunidae > Eriocheir > Eriocheir sinensis. The sequence continues at coordinate 73,684 of NW_026112182.1, read as the reverse complement.
AAAAAAATAAAAAACGACACTAACCCGCCTCCTCCTCCTCAACGCCGCGTGTACCTAACGACACTCAGACTTCTCTTGACCCGAAGCGACACAGTGAAAGCCGCACGAGGTGGACGGATGGTAGCAGCAGCACCACTCTTTACGAAGCCGAGCCGAAGCGTGGGCGAGGGCGAGGGCCGAAACCGGGTCCAGAGTCTGATAAGAAGTCTGTTTGCTCGCCACTCCTCGCCGGTTTCCTCAGACACTAATTAGCCAGTTTTCGTCTAGTCTTTTATTATGCAGCTCTCACATTCTTGTTTCTTGTTTCTCTCGTCTAGCTTGTTTCTCGTCTCGTCTCGTCTCGTCTCGTCTCGTCTCGTCTCTCTCTCTCTCTCTCTCTCTCTCTCTCTCTCTCTCTCTCTCTCTCTCTCTCTCTCTCTCTCTCTCTCTCTCTCTCTCTCTCTCTCTCTCTCTCTCTCTCTCTCTCTCTCTCTCTCTTATCCATTGTCTCCTGGTTTAAACTTAACCCGTTTACATTTAGTTTACTTTATTTTTTCTGGTATACTTTTTCTTCACATTTTATATATCCTTTTTCAGTAAATGTACGTTCCCACAGCATCAGAACTCAATACTACTACAACTACTACTACTACTACTACTACTACTACCACTGATAATGATAATAATAATAATGATGATGTCGTTGGTGATAATAATAATAATAATAATAATAATAATAATAATAATAATAATAATAATAATAATAATAATAATAATAATAATAATAATAATAATAATAATAATAATAATAATAATAATAATAATAATAATAAAAACGTAAAGAATTTCAATACAGATAAAGGAAAGAAACGCCTAAACAAAGGGTTATGGTTGCAAATCTGGTACACGGAACGAAAGAGAAGAAAAATAAAACGTTAATTTCTGACTCAGGGACATGAAGGGCAATGTCACGACGATCGACTGACCAGTTATAGCGAAAACAACCAATTTCTCTATTAGTGAAGCCTTACGTAGTGTTAACTTTCCTCGGATTCACGTCGCAGCCCTTGGCCTGTCTTCCTGCGCTGCAAAATAAAGACAAGAAGTAATGGCTCGGCGGGGTTGCTTTAGGGAACAGGTTCCCATGTGGCATATTATTAGCCAACACGCCACTCGTACGATTTTACAGTCGCATGCGGACGCCCGCCTTAAAGCTTAACACAATTCCTCCTTTCTCCTGCGTGTGCTCCCTCCTGCTGCGTCCAGGAAGGGAGGGTGGCCAGCAGTGATGGTGCTACGGGAAGTAACAACCACGACCCGAAAGGTGAGACGCCCTGGGTTCAGCCACGCGGGAAGGGATCAGGATCCTGCACACGGAACGAATGGGGTATCAGGAAACAGATCAGAGTGAGTGAGACAGATAACTGTAGCCTCGACGGTGAGGGAAATGTGTTTTGTTAGATTTAAACATACATTTGGTAGTGGAGCATCTCTTTGCGGGCAGGTCCATGTGCTCCTCTCCACCCGTGACTATGAGCGCGTCCGGTGTCGCACCTGAAGCTGTGGTAATACATCGGTGACGCGAAAGTGACACAAAGGATGGGCGTTGTTAGGCTTTATGTCATGATGATCGGACATCCTTTTGCTGGCGTGTCTACATTCTCCTTGCCACCCATCAGTTCCGCCGTCGTCCCAATGAACGTTATGGCGTATATCAGTAACGTGAGCGACCTTAGGCAACTCGGCGACAGACGAGGCACGCTTCTTGGAGGGGCGTATGGGTGGGCGGGGGGGAGAGGGGCGGGAAGTGGGTACGACCGCAGCCAGTCACACTCTCTCCTGTGTCAACATTGGACGGGAAGTGGAGCGCGCGGCGGGGGTTTGCACGCCTCTTCCTGCCTCTTCACGCCTTCACGCACCGTCACGCCAGGCCATGCACACCGCCTGATGCAATGCCGCGGCTATGGAATACTGCAGCGGTGGGGCAGAACGCGGAAGGCTGGCGGAGTGACTGACTGACTGACTGCACGGAATAACTGAGTGCAAGACCCTTGTTTAGCGAGCCTCGTGGGTTTTCCGTGAGTTACTTCCTTGTGACGCGATACACGCATATCTCGTCGCTCTACTGTCACTGTTATTATGTGTATACGCTGCTACTGCCATCCTCTCTCCTCTCCGCCTTCTCCCTTTCCGGACATCCTTCCTATTTCTCTCTCTCTCTCTCTCTCTCTCTCTCTCTCTCTCTCTCTCTCTCTCTCTCTCTCTCTCTCTCTCTCTCTCTCTCTCTCTCTCTCTCTCTCTCTCTCTCTCTCTCTGAGAGAGTGTGTGTGTGTGTGTGTGTGTGTGAGTGTGTGTGTGTGTGTGTGTGTGAGAGAGAGAGAGAGAGAGATTATATTCAATACGTGCCTTGCTATGGACGCCATGACGCGTTACAAATGGCATCAAGATTTATGGGCACGCCAAACACAGGTGACTGTCTTGAAGGCTCGAAGATAAACATGTCATATAAAAAGACTCGTAGTATTTGCTGTGTACATGAAGCTCACGTGCTGCCTTTTTGTTCCAGGACGGAGTGTGTCTGCGGCGCCTTTGTAAATGAACAGGACGAGGGAGCACGCCAGCAGCCACCCCCGTGAAGGAAGACGTCTTCTCAGCGCCCACCCGGAGGCTCTTTGGTCTGTGATGTGGACGGCGAGAGTTCCTGGCTGAGACAGCGTCGCGTGGAAGTAGCCATGCCTTCCCCAAGACCACAGTAATCACGGGTAAATATGGAAGATCGAAAAAAATGGTGGTCTCGTTGAGAGGGGTGGACCCGACCATACGGCAGGGCGGGGCCACAGCTGACCCGCGTTGACCCTCCTCACCCTCAACATGCGGTCCCTCACCTACAGTTGGATAGGGCTGTCGGCGGCAGCGCCCCTCATCTTCCTAATATGCGCCTGGGTGCTGGGGGTCTTCCACTCGTACCGTCGACAGTGGCGCTCCGTTGATCTCTTCCTTCTGGCGGTGTTTGTACAGGAGCTGCTGATGGCAGTTCAGGTGTTTGCCTTCGCGCTCCTCAGCCTCATGAGACCAGAGTCCGCCGCCGCCTGTGGGGCCTTCGTCTGGAGCCTAAGTGCCACGCGGACTCTTCAAGCGGCCACGGTGGCGTCGCTGCTGGTTGATCGCGCCCTCACCAGTCAATGGCCCTACAAGTACCGGTTCAGCGTGCGGCGCCACCAGATACGGTACCACCTGGCGGTGCTGGCGACCATCGCCGCCTTGGTGGGCGTGGCGGCCATCCTCGCCCGCCCGGCCGATGCCCCCGACACCTTCGAACACTGCAGCTTCATGCCACACGCCCTCCACATCCGCCTGTCCCTGTTTGTGCTAAGCGTGTACGGACTACTCGTGGTGGCCGGGAGTGTGAGCATGGGCGTGGTGCAGGCGGGGCGCGGCTGCACCGAGTCATCGCCGCACTCTGACATGGCGCCCATCACTGCCACCAACTCCTCGACCAGTTCAAGTGGCGGGAGGCAAAACTCAGCCCTGCACGCCGCGGCCTCCTCCGCCTCCACAACCTCGTCCACTGCGTCGTCGGGGCGGTTGGGAGGGGCGCACGGAGCTATGCAGACAGCTTCCTCAACCTCGGACCTGGTGCCCCCTCCACCGCCCCACAGGCCGCCGCCCGCACTGCCCAACAGGTTGCAGAAGGGAGTGGGCGTCAACAGGACTGGAGTCGCCGCCCGCACGCCCGCCTCAGACTTTCGCTGGGGCACGACCCTGGCCGTGGCGGCGCTTTGCTTTCTTGTCAACCACCTTCCCTACATGGTGAGTACCAGACACAGGTTGTTTTCTTGATTTTTTTCTCTCTCTGAATCCTAAACACCCTGAGGTCACGTAGTTCTTGAGTCATAGACGTCACTCGGTCCGCTCACTGGACTTGTGATACTCTGAGTACAAGATGTTGTTGAGTTCACGTGGTCTTTCTTTATCATGTGTTTTGAATCCGAAACGTTTCAGGCTTCATACGGAATAATATTTGGAGAGTGCCGCTGATCTTCAGCCTTGATATCTCAAGGTCCATGAAGTGTTTTCTTAATATATCCTATTTAGAACCCTGAGCACAGGTTTCATGGCGGCATGTGAGATGCAAACACCACTGCTAACATTTTTTTTTAATCGGATACTTAACATGAAATTTAAGTATTCTTACGACCAATTTTATATTCATCCCGATCTCGTTTTCAAATGTACCTGGGTATAAAATGACGAGGGCCAACATTCTATCTTTTTTTCATTTGCACTAATATTCATCGCTACTTTTATTACTAATATCCAAGCCCTTTCTTCTTAACCATACCGCATACTCATCATCATCAGCCTCTGGGACATGTTCAATATTTTTGTTTTCATGCAGTAAAAGGAAAATAAAAAGTTACGCAGCCTGAGCAAGAGTGAAAACATGTGAAGCCTTCGCCGCAGTAGGTGTTGGCGTTGTTATGATGTATACGAGGTGCAAGGTGCCAGTGTGTGACAGGCGACACGTTGAGGTGCTGGGCGGCATAAACTGTCGGGTGTGAGGTGTGTGCAGAGCAGGGCAGGAAAAGCAGCTCTTGGTCTTAGCGGCATCAATTGAGGTGGCTGGCGGAGGCGACAAGTAAAAAAAATAGGGAAGCTGATCCTGCTGGTCTGGTTGCTGCAGCTATTGGGCTGACCACCTTATCCGCACGCCCGCCTTTCATGGCCACCGTTCAGCCTTGGGCGGTAACAGTACTTTGGTTACCCGCTAAGAACTTGCTGAATGAATGCCTACAAGAACAAAACGATACAATGAATCGTGGGTGGCATCTAAGGCGTTTGTCTTTTATAAAACTCAGTAAATCTTGAGGTTTCTTAGAAGACCCACCTGATGGTAAAGCTGAGGGCACACGTTAGGTTATGTAACTCCTCCGGGATTAACTCCATTTTGACCCTTGGAATTTAATGTGAAACTGTGAAATACAAAGTTGACTCTGAGTTCCATGAATGGAGCACCTCATTTGTCGTCCCTCCCTTGCTGCCACCCCCTGCCGGGCTCTGGTGCCACGCTGCACACTTTCGCTTCCCCTCTGAATGGCGTAACGTTCTCTGCAAAAGTTCACAACCATCTCCAGCACACCAAGCCGACAGATCTCTAAAGTAGAAGAAAAAAAAACACCTGAAACTTGACTTCCTTGAATACAAACTGAAAACGTTTTGCAAATCATCATGGCGTAAATAAAAACGATATCATGAGAAGTCTAATATGACTGTGTATTGATTATGTGCTCTTGTAGCATGTAAATTAACGATAGTAACAAGATGTTGCTGCCATAAGTTCACAGATCGCTTGTGGAATTTCTAATCTAATAACGGCATCATTAGTTTTCCCTCCACCAGACACCACCCTCCCTTTGCTGCAGTAGTGGAGGAGGAGGAGGAGGAGGAGGGGGAGTTACTATAAAAGTGACATATAGGCTACACTTGAAAGTCGCCCTTGCACCACCGTTGTAATCCTTACCGCCTCAAGTGTTATATTGGAAAGACAAATCCATCCTACTACACCACACTCTCTGCAAGATCGACTGCTACACAGGAAGACTGAACGCACGCCGCCCCGCCCGTGTTGTTCATCGCCGCGGTGCCTCATCATCGGAGCCGCCGCCGGAATGTCAGAGGTGAAGGTGCGGCGCCTCTGTACGGCCAAGCACTAGCGTAGCACCGCATCATCGCCTCGGTACTCTGCTCCCAACGCTCGGTTACTTCCTCTTCTCCGGCAGGGGTACGCCACGAGGGGCACGCGATTAAAAAAAGGGTTACCTATCTTTGCGTAATGATGTACTTGTACCAACTATGCCATACTACATGTTGGTTATAAGAGCGCCGCGGGAAACGACAGTGATATAAAAACTGACTTCGATGACAGTTTACTAAATTTTACACATTTCAGGTCACCCATATACAAAGTGTCTGTCTATTCTCATTCTCTCTCTCTCTCTCTCTCTCTCTCTCTCTCTCTCTCTCTCTCTCTCTCTCTCTCTCTCTCTCTCTCTCTCTCTCTCTCTCTCTCTCTCTCTCTCTCTCTCTCTCTCTCTCTCTCTCTCTCTCTCTCTCTCTCTCTCTCTCTCTCTCTCTCTCTCTCTCTCTCTCTCTCTCTCTCTCTCTCTCTCTCTCACTAGGTGGCGCGTCGGGTTTCTCGCATACGGTGTTCGGTCCGCGGAAGATGAATGGTGGACTATTAATTTAGCATGTGTGTGTGTGTGTGTGTGTGTGTGTGTTCCCTCGTCAGCTGCGCGCCACGAGGTGATGCAGTGGACAATAGATGAGGCACTGAAGGAATTTTAATGAGATCGCATTCTTCAAGCTCACAGCCTCTCTCTCTCTCTCTCTCTCCTTATCAATCTCCTCTCTCCTCCAGCTGCCAGACGTCTCCTTTTAATTTAATTCTGTACTAATATATTATATTTGTATAGTTTATTATAATAACTGTTCTATCTATCTATATCTATCTATATCTCTCTCTATCTATCTTATTTATTTACAGCAAAGAAAGCAACTCAAGGGCAAAAAAATAAGCGAGGAGAAAAAAAGCCCGTTTAATCACCGCCAAAAAGTGTACAGATGATGATGCACGAGAGAGAAAAAATATCCTTTTATCTTTTTATCTCCCTAACTATCTATCAATCTGTCTATCTATCTTTCTCTCTCTCTATCTGCCTATCTAATTCAAAAGCACGAGATAAAACGGCACATGATAAAAGAAAATAACATAATCTAACGATCTAAAAGCTAAATGGAGAGAGAGAGAGAGAGAGTACATACCTATGCGCGTGAGAGAAAAAAACAGCAATATATGAGCAGTAAGCCTGAAAACGCCTCGTAAAAAAGAGCTGAGCGTAAGTAAGCCTGACAGGCCCTAAAGGTCGGCCCCGCGGTGTGATGGATAACAGGGCGGTACTGAGTTACATAGACGGCTGTTACTTTGTCTGCCCCCCTCCCCCCTCTCCTCTACACGCATGGACCTACAACCCCTCCCCTCTACACACACACACACACAAACGCACACACACCATCACCATCCCTACTCCCTCCCCTCCACACACACACACACACACACGACGCCCTCAGCTTCACACATATGCTTTATTTATTTATTTTTTTAATCAAGAGTATAGCAAAAAGAGGAAGAAGTGGGTTAGTGGAGAAAGTACAGTTGGGGGAAGAGACAGGACAGTAGGAGTGCAAAATAGTTGTCTACTGTTGGTTCGTGCTAGTTATGTTGCTGCTATATTATCCCATAGCCTCATGTGGCATACGCGTGGTGGCCTTGGCTGAGGACACGGAAGGGTAACTCAGAACGGCGGCTATAGGTCGGGCGTGGATGGGATGGAGCACATTTGATTTTTTCTAAGTTCGGAAGGAAAAAAATGTATGTGGATTGCTACTATACCAGACTACGGGATGCACTCACTTCTTAATTCATACCGCAAAGAAGCTTCAAAGAGAGTCATTAGGGCGTTGCTTTATCAATAATTGGGTCAGAATGAGAAAAGTCTGAAGAATACTGAGATAATGGTCGGTAATTTCAAACGCCTTCTCCTCTCATATCAACTAATGCCAAAGGTCGGAAAGGCGATCAACCGGGTTTTAATGAGTGCTTTTTTTAGGTTCATGTCATAGATGAACGGTTAAACTACCAGCAGAGTGATAAAACTTTCAGATCGTTTGAGTATGCTATTTTCTTTTATTATTTGCCGTTTTATCTCGTGTTTTTTAATTAGATAGGCAGATAGAGAGAGAGGAGATAGATAGACAGATTGATAGATAGTTAGGGAGATAAAAAGATAAATGGATATTTTCTTCTCTTTTGGCCGCTCATCTGTTCACTCTTTTATGGGGCAGTGATTAACGGGCTTCTTTCTCCTCGCTTATTTGTTTGCCTTTGAGTTGCTTTCTTTGCTGTAAATAAAAAAAAGGGTTACCTATCTTTGCGTAATGAAGTACTTTTTTCATCCACCTTATAAAAGCTGACTTCGATGACAGTTTACTAAAATTTTACACATTTCAGGTCACCCATGTACAAAGAGTCTATTTTCTCTCTTTAAAAACACTCAGAACTCCTACGAAAGCCTTTTTAAATAGGTATAATTAGGCGCCGCGCCGAAATGTTTAAGAATATGACCTCAAGAACCTTCGTACATAAGGGCAGTGTTTCGAGTTGAGCCAAGAAGACGCGTGAGTTCTCTGCGTTCTTCTCCCCGCTCACACAACGAAGAATGTCCCTCAACTCCTTCAGCCAATAATCTGTCAAGAGGCCAGAAGGGTAATGAGTCGGCGGGGCGGGGATCTGGCTGACACAAAGGGGGTGGCGATGGTGGCCCCTCCGTGTGACGTCCATGTAACGACTTTGGCATTCCTTTAACCATACCCGCTCCGTCTCTCTCTCTCTCTCTCTCTCTCTCTCTCTCTCTCTCTCTCTCTCTCTCTCTCTCTCTCTCTCTCTCTCTGTGTGTCTGTTGCTTTCTTCCTTTCTTGTATTGCATTCATTCTTTCTTTCTTTCTTTCTTTCTTTCTTTCCTTTTTTTCTTTCTTTCGTCTTTCTTTCTCACTTTCTCTTTCCTTTCGACTCCCTCTCTCTGTCTGTCTGTCTGTCTGTCTATCTCTGTCTGTCTGTCTGTCTGTCTGTTTCACTCTCTCTCTCTCTCTCTCTCTCTCTCTCTCTCTCTCTCTCTCTCTCTCTCTCTCTCTCTCTCTCTCTCTCTCTCTCTCTCTCTCTCTCTCTCTCTCTCTCTCTCTCTCTCTCTCTCTCTCTCTCTCTCTCTCTCTCTCTCTCTCTCTCTCTCTCTCTCGTTCATTAACCTGTGCTTCAAGGTGTCCACGCTGTTTACACTAATGATCGGCTAAAACAACAAACTCGGCTTACTCGGAGTCCTGTTACCGAGACTCTATCTAATGGATCTTAATTGTTCCGGCCTAAGATAATTATTGGCCCTCGCAGCACGAATATTAATTAATCTATAGGCGCCGAGGCCCATCTGTTGTGCCTGGGTGGGTGGTCGCAGAGTGGGTATGGGCCTGTGAGAACGTGGAGGAAGGCAGAATGACGGGAATGCTAAGAAATGAGTCGGCCGTGTGGGTGCTCTGGGGTCTTCTTATCCTTCAGAGGTTTAAAGGTCATGAGGAGTCGCAAGTGAGGTCCAGGGCGAGGCGTAGTGTATAGCGTGAGCACTCAACTCGTAAGGGCTTCAGGATTGGTCACGCCCTGTCGTTTACTGCTAGTTTATTTGTTTACTTGTGGCTTGATTATTTTATTCATTTTTCGAGACACACCAAGAGAGGTAAATAATCCTAGCTTCATGTTAGTCGTGAAAGTAAGATAAGAGGTGCTGAAGAAAAATATCAAAGTCGGTGTAGGTGATGGTTAAGTTTGTTTCCGAGAGCCGTAGGCTAAAAGATTTCGGCGCCCATGCTCATATATTTGACAAGGCTTCGTAGGAGTTTGGGGCATTTCCATAGGTAGTTTGATGACCCTGGTGTGATAGTTTGGCCCTTCTTCTGCACCGTGAACCTAAATAAACACTAATTAGAACTCAGCTGATATACATTTTGGTCGTTTGAGAATACCATCACTGACCCTTTTGAAACTGGAAGAGGCTGTACATGCCCACCCAATTCGCTCGTATACTCTGTGGTCAGTCCGTCGTCCAGGTCATCAGTTCTTAGGCGTGCCCAAGCTGTTCCTCCCGCACTAATTCATCTGACAGCACTGGATAGGACGATGGAAAAATGGGCTGCCTTATATAGTGCCCGTCAGCCTTCCCGGCACCCACGAACCCTGACGCGTGGGTACCATGATCGGAGTACGCAACGCTCTGCACATCGCCGCCAGGTAGGAACTCCGTAATAAATCCCTCCCATATTTAGCATGATGCAAACTTTAACCCAGTTTTCTCCCTATAAACTCGCGCTGGTGTTGGCGGAGGCGGCAGTATAAAGTTATTGATGTCTGCATGATATTATAACTCCAATACACATATTGAGAGTGAGTGTAGGGTAGAGATGCTTTCAGTGAAGTTCGGGACAGCCAGACATTAAGCTTTCATACTGATTCTCCCTTTTATCAGCAACGAAATCATCTACACGTACTTTCATAATAAGCAGTGTTACTTATCTGAACATTCACGTGAAAGCAACTAAGACCAAACGTGAGCGAGCGATCTCTGGGCCACAAAAATCCTTGAAAGCGTTGTCTCGGGCTTTGTTGGCAGTCGCGGCTGACTGGACTCACTCTATGGACGAGATGATGGATTGACAAAGACGCGCACGTGTCTTATTGTACGTAAAAAAAAAAAAAAAAAGAGCTTCGTGAGGGCCTGGATACCTATCGCCTCGCCTATATATGAATGGAAGGAATGAAGGGTGGGTGAGTGGGTGGGTGGGTGGAGTCCGCGGCTGGGGTGGGCGTGAGGGTGTGGGCGTGGCCGGGTGTGGCGGCGGCGGATGGTGAGGCGTGGGAACGGGCGGGCGAGTGTGGGCCAGCCAGCCAGCCAGCCATAGCCTTGCCCAACCATGGCTCGGGAGAAAGGCTAATTTAGGGGCCCACGAGCTGAAGTGCCAGGGTCGAGAGGCCCCGCTCTGACATGACGCCACCTGCCCGCCTACCTGTACCCCTCTACACGCCTGCCTGATTGCCGCCCCCCCCCTCCCTCCCTCCCTGACACACCTGCCACACACGCCGGCGACAGACAGGCACTATAATGAGGGAACCAGCCTCCGACCAGCCCCACACCCTCCCAGCGAGTAGAAAGTTGCGGGTGCCAGACTCCGCGGCAGTACCGATTTCTCCGTGCAGCTGGCAGGAAACTTTGCAGCTTCTTTTTTTTTTCTTTCTTTCTTATTCCAACGAGGCAGATGCTAGTAATTTCAACAGGACTTGCATAATGTTGCTTGCTTGTGTGCTTGCTTAACTACTCTAATGTGCATCAGCAAAAAGTAAACAATAAAAAAGGCTCTTGCATCTGCATTTGAGCCATGGAAAGTTTTCAGAAGCGCCTTATGGGAATATTCTAATGATTAATATGAACTTTTGGAAGCCGGAGGGGAAGATGAGATATTAGACGGTGGCAAGGGACATTTAAAGATAAAGATAGGTGTGCCAGATGCGAGATTATTGAAACACACACACACACACACACACACACACACACACACACACACACACACACACACACACACACACACACACACACACACACACACACACACACACACATTTTAAAACCATAAACCTTTTTGTGTGTCAATTGTTTGCAAGCTTTTCACATTAAATATAATCAGGTAAGTAAACAGTGTCTATCTCAAGGTTTCGGGAGGAGGAGGAGGAGGAGGAGGAGGAGGAGGAGGAGGTCAAGAAAAGGTCAGCAGTTTTTTAGTCTGTGCCACGGAGGGAGGAATGGAACGTGAGCTGGTAGGAAGTGAATGGAGGAGGTGGAGGAAGAGGAGGAGGAGGTGGAGGAAGAGGAGGAGGAGGAGGAGGAGGAGGAAAAAACAACTTGCCAGGAAGTAATGAGGCAGACAGTCTTGGTGGTATTCATTAAGTTCCTGACAAATATGAGTTTATAATGATTTGGCTCTATAAAACTTTTGTCAAATAAGTGCCGCCGTGAAGATTTAATTTAAAGAAAGTACGCTTGAGGTCATAGTGGCATTCATAGTGTTATTAGGCTAAAAAGCACCCACAGAAAGAGAAAAGAAAAACTATTGAAAAACTTTTGATAGACTTCTACAAAGGAAGGCCCGGCCTTGCCGATAGAAAGTTTCACGCTTGAGAAGAGTGATTGTAGTGGTCATGGTTAGGGTAGGTTAAGGGTATTTTCAAACACGTGACGGGGAAATCTGTAAACTTCTGCACATGAAGATATTTGTTTTTCAGTTAGATTTTTGCTTCTTCAGGGCGCTTCCTGGAGAGAAAGATATCGTCACCCTCATATAATAATCGCCTAAGTCATTTTTCAATGATTTCCATGTTTTTGTTTACATCAATTTTTCAACATGTGACGCCCATTTTTGTACAGTTGCCTTTGTTATTCAGGGTTTGAATGTTCTAGAATTGGTCTTTTCATTTCTGATTAAATCTTAAGCCAAATGAGATCATAACAGTTCTTTTCTGATTTCCTGAAAAGTAGAAAATAATGACTTAGGCGGTTTGTTTACGACGGTGACGATATATTTTACTGTTTACATTGCTGAGACAATTGTTACAGCCACTTTTCAGGACATTTTCAAACAACAGACAACGGAACTAATCACAAATTTCGACAAGGAGAGACCCAAACTTGTCGGACAGGGAGCCTTAAGGGGCTATTACATTGGTCAAATTTTCCGTGGATCTTCAGTCAAATCACGATTTCCGCTGGCGTTATTCTCGTATTTCCGTGGTTTTCTGGCGTGTCCACGATCTTCCAAGGCTACAGTAGATTTCACCGAAGGACGACGGTATTACTCACCATCAGCAGCAGCAATAACAAGAAACAAGTGAGAACCACGCCAGCGGAAATCGTGGTTTGACTGAAGATTCACGGAAAATTTGCCCAATTGTCTGTTGTTTGAGAATGGCCTGAAAAGTGGCTGTAACAATTGTCTCAGCAATGTAAACACTATGAATGGCACTATGACCTCAGGCGTACTTTCTATAAATTAAATCTTCACGGCGGCACTTATTTGACAAAAGTTTTTTAGATCCAAATCATTATAAATTCATATTTGTCAGGTGTTTAAAAGCCCCTTACTCTTTAGAAAATATACATACACGAACAGGCAAGTTTATGGGTGACCTCAAATGGATAATAGAGGAAGAAATGATAAACTTCTATAAAAAAAAAATGACATTACCTTGATGGATAAAAAGTCTCGCTCGACTGAAAAGGATGTAACAATTGATTAAGTATGCGACGGTGACCTTCAACAACGACAAAAAAGAAAGAGATCTTGTGTCGTGATCCATGAATTCGTGTATTGCCATAAGTGACTCGATTTTTGGTAGGAGGATACATCGATCTTTTATTCCTTCACATTATGTTTCTCATTTTCTTTAGTGTTCACCATTTCCAGTCGAGAAGGACACAAACTGACAATCCATCGACTTTTGTCTACTATTTTTTTGTTCCACGACGTACATATTGCTGCAAAAGATATTCAGTTAATTTTTTCGCCTATTGTCGACAAAAGAATATGTCCGTGCGTGTGTGTGTGTGTGTGTGTGTGTGTGTGTGTGTGTGTGTGTGTATATGGGGGGGGGGGGGTAGTAGGGCAAGGGTGTGTATGTGTGGGAGCACGTTGTGGTGGCGGTGGTGGAGGTGGTGGTGGTGGTTATCGGGGTGGTGGTAGTGGTGTTGGTGGGTTGGGTCAGGGCGTCGCCAAGGTCACAGTGTAAGCTTGACGGAAGAGCAAGTGTTATGTGTGTGTGTGTGTGTGTGTGTGTGTGTGTGTGTGTCTATTGTTTGAAGGTAAGCGATCAATTGTTTTCAGATTCTCTCTCTCTCTCTCTCTCTCTCTCTCTCTCTCTCTCTCTCTCTCTCTCTCTCTCTCTCTCTCTCTCTCTCTCTCTCTCTCTCTCTCTCTCTCTCTCTCTCTCTCTCTCTCTCTCTCTCTCTCTCTCTCTCTCTCTCTCTCTCTCTCTCTCTCTCTCTCTCTCTCTCTCTCTCTCTCTCTCTCTCTCTCTCTCTCTCTCTCTCTCTCTCTCTCTCTCACACACACACACACACACACTTTTTTTTTTTTTTTTGCGGCTGAGTTCTCGGGTTGGGTTTCCAGTTTCCTCACTCAAACAAGAGGTAAACGTCCTTTGGTGAAGTTCTTTATTATTTACACACACACACACACACACACACACACACACACACACACACACACACACACACACACACACACACACACACACACCACGTCATCCTTCCTCACTTCCTTCATTCTGAAATATGACGCCCAAGGGTATATTTTCTATCTGCCAGGTCGCGAAACTTTCCCCAGCTCTTATTTGCATTTTCTCTTGTACAGCCTATACCTGCTGACCCCACGACTCTCTCTCTCTCTCTCTCTCTCTCTCTCTCTCTCTCTCTCTCTCTCTCTCTCTCTCTCTCTCTCTCTCTCTCTCTCTCTCTCTCTCTCTCTCTCTCTCTCTCTCTCTCTCTCTCTCTCTCTCTCTCTCTCTCTCTCTCTCTCTCTCTCTCTCTCTCTCTCTCTCTCTCTCTCTCTCTCTCTCTCTCTCTCTCTCTCTCTCTCTCTCTCTCTCTCTCTCTCTCTCTCTCTCTCTCTCTCTCTCTCTCTCTCTCTCTCTCTCTCTCTCTCTCTCTCTCTCTCTCTCTCTCTCTCTCTCTCTTCCCCTTTCTACTCTAAACCCTCTTTTTTCTCTTTTAAACTTTTTTCATTTATCGCGGCTCAATGCATCTTCCTCATCTTTCGTCCTCTCTCTGCCTTTTACGCTTCCTTCTTGCCCTTTCTCTTTCGCTTCCGTCTCTTTCTTCCTCCTCACCGTTTTTCTTTATCCCATTCTTAAAGCAATTTTCCCTCCTTCCTTCCTTCATTCCTTTCTTCCTTCCTTCCTTCCTTCCTTCCTTCCTTTTCCGCCAACAAACCCTTCCTTCCTTCCTTCCTTTCATCCTTCCTTCCTTCCTTTTTCGCCAACAAACCCTTCCTTCCGTCCTTTCATCCTTCCTTCCTTCCCGCCAACATACCCTTCCTTCCTTTTCCTTCCTTCCTTCCTTCCTTTCCTGTAAACCCTTCCTTCCTTCCTTCCTTTCATCCTTCCTTCCTTCCTTCCTTCCTTCCTTCCTTCCTTCCTTTTCCGCCAACAAACCTTTCCTTCCTTCCTTCCTTTCATCCGTCCTTCCTTCCTTCCTTCCTTCCTTTTTCGCCAACAAACCCTTCCTTCCTTCCTTCCTTTCATCCTTCCTTCCTTCCCGCCAACATACCCTTCCTTCCTCCTCCTCCGGTCTTTATATTCTCCAGCTTTATTCCATTCGTCATGCTCTGTCTCTTCTGATTTTGCGTTTCCATCGGTCTACTTCCTTCCTCCCTTTTTCCTATTCCTCTCCTTCTCGTTCTCTTGGTTTCATTCCTCACCTCACTCTTCCTGTTCCTTTCTTAACCTGCTCCACCAGGCTTATTCTTCTGTTCTCTTCTTTCTTTTTTCATATTCTCTCCTTTTTATCTCCGTTTCTTCATTTTCCCTCTCCTCCATCAGAGCATCAGAACTATTCCTCCATTTCCTCAACACCTATCCCCTTCTTCCCTTCATCCCTCTCTCTCTCTCCCATTCTTTTTCTCCTCCCTCCCTTTCCTTTCTCCCCTTTCTTTCTCTCCCCGTCCATTTCCTCCTCTCCCTTCTCTCTTCCTTCGTTTCTCTTCTCGTTCCATCCCTCACCCCTCCCTCTCTCCCTCTTTTCTCTCCTCGTCCCCTTCCTTCCTCCTCCCTCCCTCTCTCTTCCTCATCCTCTGCCCCGTCAACTCCGCCGGGTTCCTCTATAATAGCCAAGCCTGAGGGAGGGAGTCAAGCCATTACTAGCTACAGGAGCAACGAACCTGACCTTCAGCCCGCCGAGGGAAGGGGCGAGAACACGAGGCGGGCAAGAAGGGAGGAGGAGGAGGAGGAGGAGGAGGAGGAGGAGGAGGAGGAAGGAGAAGAAAAGGATGAGTACACAAAAGGCGGGGGATAAGGATCAGGAGAAGGAGGAGGTTGAAAAAGGAGAGAAGGATGAGGACACAAAGAAAAGGTCGGGAGATTGGGAGGACGAAGAGGACGAGACGGCGAAAAGGGAAGGAGGAGGAGGAGGAGGAGGAAGAGGGAGAAATGAGGAACAAAATGGAAAAAAAAGATGATGCAAAGGAAAAGGAAGGGAGGGAGGGAAGGGAAGGAGGTGGAGGAGGAAGAGAAAAGGAGGAGGAGGAGGAGATGAGGAACAAAATGAAAAAAAAGAAAGATGATGATGCAAAGGAAAAGGGAGGGAGGGAGGGAAGAGGAGGAGGTGGAGGAGGATAAAGAAGAGAAGGAGGAAGAGGAGAAAAAAGGAGGAGGAGAAGGAAAGGGAGGAGATGGAGGAGGAGGAAGAAGAGGGAGGAGAAGGAGGAAGAAATGAAGAACAAAATAAAAAACAAGAAGAAAACGATGATGATGAATGTGAAAAGAAGAGGAGGGAGGAAGAGGAAGAGGAGGAGGAGGAGGAGGAAGAATTATGAAGTGAAAGGCTTATTAGTGATGGAATAACATAATTTTTAGTTTCTTTGTGTAGTTCATTGTTGACTCTTTGAATTAGACACAATGGGATGATTACTGTGGCCTTTTGTATTCTTGATATGATGCAGTTTATATACCTTGAGTCCCCTGATTGGGCTCCCTTACCTCATTCACTTGTCACAGCAGTAGCTAAACACACCTTGTAACCTATTTCTCTTTTTCTCTTTCATATCTTTTACTTTATCCTTCCATGTCTTTTTATTCTTCATTTTCTTTGTCACACTTCACTCGTTTCTCTTCTCGCTCCTTCCCTCACCCCTCTTTCTCTCCCCTTCTTTTCTTTCCTCGTTCGTTACCTCTTCCCTCCAACTCTCTTCCTCCTTTTCTCTCCTCCTCCCTCCCTTTCTCTTCCTTTCTTTTCTCTTCTCATCTCTTTCCTCCTTCCTCCCTCTCTCTTCCTTCTCTTATATCCGTTTCCCTTTCCTCCTTCCTCCCTTTCTTTTCCTTTCTTTTCTCTCCTCAACCCTTTCCTCTATCCTCCCTCTCTCTTCCTTCTCTTCTCTCCGTTTCCCTTTCTTCCTCCCTCCCTCTCTCTTCCCTTCTTTTATCTCCTCGTCTTTTTCCACTAACTTCCCTCTCCCTCTCTCTTCCTTTTCTCTATTCCTCTCTTTTCTCTCTTATTTTTCCCTCTTTTCTTTTCCCTTGACGCTTGCCGACTTGCGTTTCCTTGGTCAACTCTTGGTTTCGGGTACGGCCAGAGGCTAAACTATACGAGCTCAAGAGTCAGTGTGGTTAACCTTTCTTAGGGCTGAGCTGCTTCGGGGGCAAGAGATTGTTTTGTGGACGGAAGTGGGAACGAGGGACCCCCATTGAAGCGCAGACGGCAATTTTCCAGTCAGTGAGTGGCAGAAGATTGCTAGAGTGCTATCCATCAGGCGTAGCGAAGAGTGCAGCTTTGGACAAGTGAGGAATCGGTGGTCAGGAAGAGCCTTAAAAAAAAGCTACTATATATATCTAACTACCTACCTATACCTACTTACCTACCTACCTACCTACCTACCTACTTTTTTTTTTTACAGCAGAGGAGACAGGGCAAGGGCGTAAAAAAAAATAAAACAATAATGAAAAAAATCCTACTATCTATCTATCTATCTACCAATCTATCTGTCTATTTACACACACACACACACACACACACACACACACACACACACACACACACACAGTCCCGTCCACTCACCGGCGGGGCAGCAGGGTCGGGGGCGTGGGCCGATTGTTCCGGGAAGTGTCTCGCCTTGGTGCAGGTGGGCGGCGGTCTTCCCCTCGGGCACACTGATGTCCTGGTGGTGACGGCGAAGAAAACAGTTTGCTTTAGTTATACACTTTATCATAAACCAATGGCAAAGAAATTTAAACCACACACACACACACACACACACACACACACACACACACACACACACACACACACACACACACACACACACACACACACACACTCTCGCGCACATGAGTGTATGATAGGAAAAGATGTGTCCATTATTAAGGCGTGACGGTAAGGAGGATGAGGAGGGAACGTCTTGGCGAGAAAGGAAAAAGGTTTGGCGAGTGAACAATTCCAGACAGTAAAGAACACAGAGAGGAGGAGGAGAAGGAAGAGGAGGAGAAGGAGGAGGAGGAGAAGAAAAGGGAGGAGGAGGAGGAGGAGGAGAAAGACACTTCGACTGGAAACTGGAGGAAACAAGCTTTTGGTGGGACTGAAGATTTCCGCCATCACTGATGAAAATGAAAAGGAGGTGGTGAAGGAGAAAGAGTAAGAGAATTAGGAGGAGGAGGAGGAGGAGGAGGAGGAGAATAAATATGAAAAGATGAGGGAAAATAAATGGACGGAGATGATAATGATGATAATGACGACGATTGTGATATTAATAGTGATGGAGAAATGCAATTCATACATACATATATATGTGTGTGTGTGTGTGTGTGTGTGTGTGTGTGTGTGTGTGTGTGTGTGTGTGTGTGTGTGTGTGTGTGTGTGTGTGTGTGTGTGTGTGTGTGTGTGTGTGTGTGTGTGTGTGTAGCAAAAAAGTATGAAGTAGAAGAAAATGTTTACAGAACAAAAAAATAAACGGAAGTAAAGAAAATGCTATAAAGAGAGACGGATGATTACCGGAACTGACTGATTTGTAGTTCCCAGGAGACGCACGATCACATTCCATTCCCTTGTTTGCTCCACAGTGCCGTACCCCCTACACCCCCACACCGCTAATACAAATCATGCCACATCCTCACCTGTATACCTACGTACCAGCCACACTCGTCCCATCACCACTGGTATACATAATGCAACACCGCCACCTACATGTACACACCACCGTCAGTACAGACAAGCCTCACCACCAATACTATAATCATCACCACTTGCCCTCCACCACCACCACCATCATTACTTCATCGCCACCACATACACATATATAAGCCTACCCGTACACCCTTTTCATCACCATCACCAACTCCACTCCGATACCAGAACCACCACATTTACTTTAACAACGCAGCTAACATTACCACCACCATGCACCACCACCACCACCGCCAAAGCAACAGTCACCACCCCCGAGCACTATGCATCACCACCACCAATACCACCACCGCCACCATCCCGTCAGCCAAGAAAATCATCCATCATCAATTCTCTCTCCGTTAATCCTTTACCATCACCATGAACAACAGCAGCAACAACAACAACATCATCATCATCAATAAAAAAAAACAAGAAAGAGAAACCAAACTACACCACAACAGCCATCAATACCACTCTGCAATCTGCTTTCCCTAAACACACACACACACACACACACACACACACACACACACACACACACACACACATCACACGCATCACACATCACTACATGCACATTCCTACACACACCTCCATTAATTAGCCCACCAGCACCACCACCTTCACTGCATCCCGGTTACTGAAGTGGATGTTGCAATGGTGGTGGTGGTGGTGGTGGTGTGAGGCTCTACAAATAACAAAGCTTCTACACGAGGATCAAGGCACTGCACGTAGCCGGCCACTGTCAAGGACACGCATGGACACCTGAGGGGACTGAGGGATGACGGGTGAGGTGGAGAAGGTGGGGAGGTACGAGGGGAGGAGGATAGGAAGGTTGGAGGGATGGAAGGTGGTAAGGTATGTGGGAAGGTAACAGGGACGATAAGAGGGAAGGAAGGAGGGAGGGAAGGAATGAAGGTGGGAAGGTAAAGGGGAAGGAAGGAGGGAAGGAAGGTGGGAAGGTAAGAGTGAAGGATGGAAGGTAGGAAGGTTGAAAGATGGAAAGGTGGGAGGGAAGGAAGATAGGAAGGTAGGAATACATAGGAATACATAGGAAGAACAGACACCAGAAGACCTATCGGCCTATGGCGAGGGTGTCTGTTTACTACCGCTACTACTAGTAATCTACGTGTGGTAGGATAGGACAGAAAAGATGAAGGCTCCTCGCCACCCACCTCTCCCTCCGGCAACGTGCCGGCAGGAAATAGTTAGAAGAGAAGAAAGGGCCATGGAAATTTTACAGTAAAAAGAGAAATAAGAGGAAATTACTACCCTTAGCTTACATTACTGGTAACCTAAGCTGTGGGGGAAAACTACTTCATTACATAAAAACATAAGAACATAGAAATACAGGTAGACTGGAAGAGGACGAGTGGCCTACACAGGGCAGCCCCAGAATCCCCCCTAATACCCACGATGGGTGAGGTGTAGTTTCAGGGGCACAGGTGGAGGCTTGATCCTCGTTTTACCGGCGGTACTAGGCACGCACCAGTAACCTGTCACCTTACTGCACCCACACCTCACTCCACCTGTCATGCGGACATTAACTGTTGCTTTACTCTATTGTTGACTTTCGCTACTTGCAATCTAGGTTGTGGGGGAGAATTATATGAATATAGGTTGAGGTCTTGCTGCAATCTGTCTGAAAACATGCGAAAAAGGGTCAGTATAATCTTATATCCCTGAAGTACTTATCCAAAGAAGACTTAAAGCTATTGATACTCTGTGCGCTAACTACTGACGGTGGGAGTCTATTCCAGTGATCGACGACTCTGTTATTGAAAAAACTTCTGCGCACCAATGTGTTACATCGATTTCCCTTTAACTTCATACCGTTGCTGCGTGTTCTTGTGTTGGTGTCTCTCTGAAATAGACTATCTGGGTTAATGTTGTCGAATCCATTAAGGATTTTGAACACTTTAACTAAGTCTCCTCTTATCCTTCGCTTTTTTAGGGAAAACATATCTAAACGCTTTAAACGCTCGCCATATGGCAAGTTTCGGAGCGCTGGAATTTGTTTGGTTGCTCTTCGCTGTATCTTTTCTAGCAAAACTTGATCTTTGATATAGTTCGGTGACCAGAACTGAACGGCGTATTCTAGGTGTGGTCTTACAAATGCTAAATATAATCTCTTCATAAGTTCGGGTGATTTATAATCAAATTTTCTTGAGATTAATCCGAACATCATATTGCCTTTTTTACTCGCTGCAGAATATTGATCACTCATTTTAAGAGTGTTACTGATAATGACACCAAGATCTTTTTCTTGTTTTACTTCGCTGAGCTCATGTCCTTGAATCTGATATTTAAAGTAAGGATTTTTTTCACCTATGTGCATTACTTTACATTTATCTACGTTAAAACTCATTTGCCATTTTTCGCTCCAGTCGGCAAGTCTTATTAAGTCTGATTGAATGTTTTCGCAACTTTGACTGTTCATTACCGTACCTCCTAATTTGGTGTCGTCGGCGAATTTGGCTACTTTTGATAGGATATCAGTTTCTAAGTCGTTCACGTAAATTATGAATAGTGTTGGCCCCAGGACCGAACCTAGGGGCACGCCACTGGTGACGGGTTGCCAATCCGATGCTACACCATTAAGAACTACACGTTGTTCTCTGTCGGTGAGCCAGTCATGAATCTACGCACATAGATGGTCGTTAATATCGTGGGGACGCAGTTTTGAAATAAGCCTAACGTGAGGAACTTTATCAAAGGCATTCTGAAAATCTAGGTAAATTACGTCATATGGGCTTCGGGCGTCCCAACATGTATAAACATCGTTGAAAAAGGTTAATAGGTTGATAAGGCAAGACCGATTACTACGAAATCCATGCTGACTATCAGTTATCAAATCATTTGTTTCAAGGAAAGTGATCATTTTACCCCTGATTATTTTTTCGAATAGTTTAATTAGGACAGACGTAAGGCTGATAGGACGATAATTACTGGCTTGTTTTTTGTCTCCTTTTTTAATGATCGGGGTAATATTGGTCTTTTTCCACTCGAGAGGCACACTGGCCTGTGTTAATGACTTGTTGAATATTAATGTTATGGGTAATTTTAGATGTTGACTACATTCTCTTAACACGCGAGGACATAAATTATCGGGGCCCGGAGATTTATTTGGATCTCTTCTTTGCAGGTACGCACCCACTTCGCTGATATCAATTTCGGTCAATGCAAGCTTATGTTCTTCAGGCCCTTGAAAATTTTTCTTCGGGGCTGGAATTGATGTCATGTTCTCTTTTGTAAATACACTACTAAAGGCTGAATTTAGGACCGACGCCATGTCTTATCATCACTAATCGTATTGCCACTTAATAGTAGTGGGCCGATATTATTTTTAACAGTGTTTTTGTTTCTTATGTAACTGAAAAATAACCTTGGACTTTTCTTGGCATCAAGGCAGTAGGAATGAAGGAAGGAAGGTGAGAAAATAGGAGAGGGAAGGAAGGTGGGAGAGAACGAAGAAAGGATGGAAGGATGGAGCTGTTTATGAAGTATCTGTCAAGAGAGTTTTATTTTCTCGGTATTGGATGTTGGAGAGTTTGACGTTGTGTGTGTGTGTATGTGTGTGTGTGTGTGTGTGTGTGTGTGTGTGTGTGTGTGTGTGTGTGTGTGTGTGTGTGTGTGTGTGTGTGTGTGTGTGTGTGTGTGTGTGTGTGTGTGTGTGTGTGTGTGTGTGTGTGTGTGTGTGTGTGTGTGTGTGTGTGTGTGTGTGTGTGTGTGTGTGTGTGTGTGTGTGTGTGTGTGTGTGTGTGTGTGTGTCGTGGCCCGTGGCGCACAATTAAGCCATACAAGGTGCAGCCGACATAATGGCCTGCGTGTAATGATCGTGATAACTCTTGAAGCCCCATGCGTCAACATGACCCACGCTTCTTCCCCTCCTCGCTTGACGGGGTGAGGCGTTCAACAGGCAACTCACTTATAAAGGACGGCTGAAGTAAGCTCTTTAAATTTTTTTACGATATTTTCATTTTGTGACGGGAAGAGAAGGCAGTGCACCGGCTAAATGGAGAAAAAAATAATAATGATAATAAAAATAATAGTAATAATATGAGCGTGACGTTTTGCTCCCTTGTCCAAAAGTAACCGCCGATCTAGGGTCAAAGGAAGCAGGTAATGCTATGAGATGAAGTGGCCACGCTTGTACACTCGCCACACACCGTCTCGCCTCGTGCTGTGTAGAAGAAAACAGAATTCCAATCATGAAGCTGCTGAATGTCCAAACACGGAATTTTTGTTTTTTTACTGTTTCCCGATAAGTGTTAATATAGAAACGAAAACATGGATGCGTATAAACAGTATACCTCACTATATTCCTTAAAATTATTAAATCTTTAGTTCCTACACGGTAAGAAATCTAGAAGTACTCAAGTTCTGTTGGGCAAGTTTAAATAGCAACTGCAGTCAAGTAAATTTTCAATGTATGTTAACACGGGGAATTATATACTAACATTCTGTTGATGATAATAGTCGACAATGATCGTGGTGAACTATCTGATGTGGGAGCAGCGGCGTGGCTGAAGTGATATACGATTCCACAAATATTTGGGGCGAGAGCTTTTGTGAGGGGGAGGCTGTACTGGGGCGAGGACGCGAGATTGCACCGGGTGAGGTGATGTGATGCATCGGCGGGGCGATTGCAGCAACACCCGGAGGCGGTTCGTGGACGGGAGGCTGTGTTAGATAAATGATGCAATAGCGACGACCGTTGTAGGAACACCGTGTATGCCATAACCGAGTGTGTGTGTGTTTGTGTGTGTGTGTGTGTGTGTGTGTGTGTGTGTGTGTGTGTGTGTGTGTGTGTGTGTGTGTGTGTGTGTGTGTGTGTGTGTAGTTCCGGATTCCAGGTAATCTAAGCGATAATGATCCCATGAACCGGAGGCCGAGGCGGACATACGGGCGTCTTCCCTGTTGATGGCGTAGAGGAGTGAGACCCTTGAGGCGGTGAGCTGCGGCAATGGCCTTCAAACAGTGACCTCGGGGTAGTGGTGGTAGTAGTAGTAGTAGTAGTGTTTGTTATTGTTGTTGTTGTTGGTGGTGGTGGTGATGAGGTGGGAGCGGTTATAATGGTTTAGCACCTAGTTTCATTAAGGCCTCGGTGTGGTCGTGTTGGTGGTTAGCGCTACACATTTCAACAGGTGGTGGTGGTGGTGGTGGCGGCGCCTAATGTGTTGTTTAAGCAAGGTGTTGTGGTGATGGTGGAGGTTTAATGGTATGCGCAGGTGTTGTTGTTGTTACTGTCTGGTGGTGATGTTAAAGACGTCGGGCAGGTGGTGGTGCATGCTTCGTGTGCGTGTGTGTGTGTGTGTGTGTGTGTGTGTGTGTGTGTGTGTGTGTGTGTGTGTGTGTGTGTGTGTGTGTGTGTGTGTGTGTGTCAGTCTGCCTGTCTTTGTAAATTTCCGCGCTGCAATAACTCAAAACTCGGAGCACAGGACTTGAAAACATGATCCAGTTTGCTCTTTCCACCACCCATGCCCTTGCACCACCCTCTAGTCCCTTGCTCCCTCCCGTCCAGCCTCTCGTTCCATCCCTGCCTCGCGACGCCACGCCTTGTCACGCCTTGCTCAGGTCTGCCACGCCCTTACCCGCCCTGCCACGCCGTTCATACATAGACCCGCTTTGTTACACTTCATAATCCTCACACACACACACACACACACACA
Organism: Eriocheir sinensis; assembly: GCF_024679095.1. Taxonomy (NCBI): domain Eukaryota; kingdom Metazoa; phylum Arthropoda; class Malacostraca; order Decapoda; family Varunidae; genus Eriocheir; species Eriocheir sinensis. The sequence continues at coordinate 49,458 of NW_026112182.1, read as the reverse complement.
CACACACACACATACCTCCTGTTTTTGGTAATGCCAGTTGCCCGCAGAAGATTTACGTAATATAAATAGTTCTACGACTCTCTCTCTCTCTCTCTCTCTCTCTCTCTCTCTCTCTCTCTCTCTCTCTCTCTCTCTCTCTCTCTCTCTCTCTCTCTCTCTCTCTGCACCTGAGTACCTGTTTCGCCAATGTGATGCAATTAACGATCACAAATACCATCGCGGCGAGTATACTTGTCCCCGCTGATAGCAGACCGATAAAGCAGGTTAAGAAACAGAGAGCCGAGGAGGAGAAGAAGGGAGAGGGGCACAGGGGGAGGGGGAGGAGGGAGGGAGTCAATGAATTATGTCCTGTGTGGCTGTGTTTGGTTTTGTGTATGTAATTGTACTGTTCTGTTTATGTACGACCACCTGTTTGTTGGGTTTGTCTGTTCTCTCTCTCTCTCTCTCTCTCTCTCTCTCTCTCTCTCTCTCTCTCTCTCTCTCTCTCTCTCTCTCTCTCTCTCTCTCTCTCTCTCTCTCTCTCTCTCTCTCTCTCTCTCTCTCTCTCTCTCTCTCTCTCTCTCTCTCTCAAAGACAAAAACAAACCTATATTTCGATTTTGACACATTGGCAATCGAATTTTGTGTCGTCGTTTGTCTGGGATTTTTTTTTCTTGGCAGTGAATTGTCAGAAAGAGACACATAAGTTTAATAATGAAGACAACTATCTGTCAGCCGTGGATTCAAGTCATAATGGTATCGGCAGCGCAGCGCACGTACCTCTTACTGTAAAAACTGGAGTGCAAAGCTTAAAGGTTAGACTCGCCGGAACGAAATGTTGTTTTACTTTCTTATATTATAATAACTTTCACTCCAGCTTCGGGTTTTCACGTCTGAGGCGGCGGCTCTGCGGGAAGAAAACTCTCTATCAACTGTCTCCCTCCTGTCAAAGATAACCGAAGGCGTGAGAGTTAAGGTGGAGAGGGCGAGAGGTCAGAACGAGTGTGTGAGAAACTAGAAATAATGTTTTAGCTTAGAGTATATAAAGAAAGAGTCTTGAATACATGCCTCGGTTGGGGGTAATATTCTTCTCGTAATATGTCAGTGTGTGTGTGAGAATTTGAAAGATATTAGGTATTATTTTATCGTCCGTGAAAATAGTCTCCATTCTTTTTTGGTGTGCGTGTGTCTGGTTCAGCGTGGAAAGTATAACATCAAACGAATATTATTTTGTTTTCGGAAGTATAGTTCTATCATTTTTTTTGCACCTGCCTGTCTGTCTGTCTGTCTGTCTGTCTGTCTGTCTGTCTGTCTCTCTCTCTCTCTCTCTCTCTCTCTCTCTCTCTCTCTCTCTCTCTCTCTCTCTCTCTCTCTCTCTCTCTCTCTCTCTCTCTCTCTCTCTCTCTCTCTCTCTCTCTCTCTCTCTCTCTCTCTCTCTCTCTCTCTCTCTCTCTCTCTCTCTCTCTCTCTCTCTCTCTCTCTCTCTCTCTCTCTCTCTCTATATATATATATATATATATATATATATATATATATATATATATATATATATATATATATATATATATATATATATATATATATATATATATATATATATATATATATATATATATTTTTATATATATATATTTATTTATTTATTTATATCTTCCCTCTCTCGTTTTTAGGGACCGGAAAAATGAGGTGGTGTACACTGGAGGGTTTCTCTTTCTCCGGGAAGCAAGAAGTGAGACGAGCTATGTGATCAATTATCAGGCGGACACGACAGCCTGAGCGAGCTTGCACTGCGGGTACTATTGGGGGAGAAGGAAGGAACAGGGATGAATGACTCTTGATATTCTCACACAGAGAGACGGATAAGACTTGATATTATTGTGCTAATATAAGAGAAACTCGATGTTAGACCCCAATTACCGAAACACAGAATGCAAAAGAGTTAGAAGAATCGTTACAGAGCAGCGGACAGTGACAGTGATTTGAAAGAAGAAAGAGAATGAGTCGATATTCTTGTAATACGACGGGAAAGATTCGAAGTTAGACCCTAATTATCGAAAACAGAATGTATAGGAGTTAGAGGAATCGTTACAGAGCAGCGGACAGTAACATAATGACTGGGAAGAGGAAACAGAGATGAATGAGTCAGTATTTTTAAGCAGTGCGACGGAAGGGGCTTGATGTCAGACACCGACTGAGGAAGAACAGAATGTACACTAGATAAAGGAATCGTCACAGGGCAGCGGACAGTGACTTCGCGATTTGAAAGAAGAAACAGATGAATGAATCGATAATCTTGCAGTTATGGAAGGAACTCGAGGTTAGACCCCGATTAACAAAGGTCAGAATGTAAACGAGTTAAAGGAATCGTCACAGAGCCGCGGACAGTGACTTCGCGATTTGAAAGAAGAAACAGATGAATGAATCGATAATCTTGCAGTTATGGAAGGAACTCGAGGTTAGACCCCGATCAACAAAGGTCAGAATGTAAACGAATTAAAGGAATCGTCACAGAGCCGCGGACAGTGACTTAGAAGTTAGGGTAAAGGATACTGTTTAAAAAGGCTGGATAATGTTAGAATACGGCAGAGCCGCAGAAAGAACTTAAAATTTGACACAAGTTATCGGAGAACAGGTCGTAGACGAGTTAGAGAAGTCAATATAAGGCTGCCGGGAACTCAGTTAGGGAGAAGAAAGACACACGTAAAAGGATGCCCTATTATTATTTGAGTGCAGCGGAATGAAAAAGTTAAATCTTGTTCACGATTTTCAAGAGGAGAGTATCAGGACACCTCTCCACCCGATATTGACCTCTCTTTGGCCTCTCGTTCCTTTTTGTTGCTGTTTTTGTTTTTTGCCTTTGAGCTGCCTCCTTTGCTGTAAAAAAAAAGATTGGAATGTATGCGAGTTTAAGGTCATATTCTTAAACATTTTGGCGCCGAAGCACACCCATTTGGCAAGGCTTTCTTAGAAATTTTGGGCCTTTCCAGACGTCGTTTCATGAGTCAGGTAATAGTTTGACAACGCGTCTGTCTTGAACCTAAAAACTCTTTACAACCCGATTAATCTCTTTCAGCCTTTGGAAATAGCTGATGTGAGAGGCGGAAGCGTCTGAGAATACCGATTTAAGGAACCACCGTAATGGCCTCTGAGGTCGACATCGCGAATAAAAAAGAAGTAGAGTCTCGTTAGGTGTGTCATTAGGCGGTGCGTCGTTACCTTATCCTAACGATTCTGAATAACTCTGACATCTGACTACATTCCTTCTCACCAGTCCCAATCTATAGTTCTGTATGACTCCAGATGTGAGATGTAAGCTCTATAACGCTGGGCTGTCCGGTAATTATTCTTCCTATGGTATAATTTCGATATTTGACAATTCAACACCACGCGGAGTCATTCAGTATTTCCCTGGTTGATGGTGCCATCTGTACAACCCTTCGCTGTCTTAATCGCTGGAAAGGAAAGGACACTTCCGACTCCGTGGACTGGCGCCGGAACGTGCTAGCATCGTTACGGGTGACGTCGCTACCTTTTCCAAACCTTTTCATATTGTACGCATGGTTAGTTTCAACACATGACTACCTTTCCACACTCCTCCCAAACAGCATCTGCTTGACCTTAGTGGTGCAGTCTAACTGAACTTTTTTAAGAACACCTTATACTTGTATACCATGACGAGTAGTCCGGTGGAAACAGTGTTCTTTTGTGTAAAAGGAATTGCATGGCCTTACACGTACAACCCTTTGGAAATACTTTTTCCTCTTCAAAGACGCCGCTAAGTTCCTGGTGCTGGTAGCTGTCCGTTGCAGTTTGTCAAGACAGCCGGCAAGTCCTTGCGTCCAGTGGCTCGTTGCCAAGCTGCCTCGGGAAAATAAGGAAACCATCTGAGTCTGCAACGATAACTCGGCGAGGAGGAGCCTGCGACGTGACGGCCCGGACGACAGGGACTGATGAGCCAGATTATATCACAACCCCTGAACGTCTGGCCGGGAGATAAGGCCATTTTTATAGTGTTGTTGTTTACTAATAAAATAACGAACAAACTGCTTAATAAGATGTTACTATAAACAAAAACAGATACTTTAACTAATATTGTTGACGCGACAACCTCTGATACACAAACACATGAATATTTTGATAGAAAGGAGTGAATGTGGATAAAAATGTTTTCCAGAGACCCTAGAACACGTATACCTGTGTGAAAATGTCATCAAAAGGTGACGCCGAGCACCATTTTCGCTTCACTTGTTCTGCGTCTCCTTCACTGGTCCAAGTAAACATTTTCTTTCAACATCATCACACCTCTAGACTGCTATACAAATGTCTTTCAGTCGCAGAGTTGCTTTACAATGTGACGCTAATAATGATTCGCCATCCATCTTTGCATCTCCTTCCCACGCAACGCAAAACAATTCGATTCTCCTCCTTCAGACCGTCACTCTGCACCGCAACCAACAACTAACTCATCTTCACACGCAAAGTTAGTCCAGAAAGTGATGCTGAACACCTCCCTTCATTCTTCATTCCTCGCCTGTCTTTACCAGTCATAGCACATCATTTGCTCTGTTTCAGCATAATGCTTTACACTGCTTAAACTAACACTTAGGTTCAAAGTTATTTTAAAATGCAAAGCTTGCCTTTTTTTATTTATTCTTTACATGTCATTACCAGTCAACGTACATAATTTTCTTACATTCAGCGTATCGCTGTGCACTGCCTCAAATGACCCAGACGTAAAGTTAGCCCCCCAAAATGTTCTGCTCGCCACCATTCTTTACTCATCACCACATCACCAGTCAATACACATATTTTTCTTCTTTCCAATGTATCGCAGTAATCTGCTTCAACTAACACTCAGATTCGAAGTTGGTCTAAAATATAAAGCTGACCATTTTATTCTTTCCTTACATGTCTTTACCAGTCAATGCAAAATTTCCTTCCTTTCAACGTATCCCTGTAGAGGCGGCTTAAAAAGCAATGGGTGTCCGATACTTTTTTGGACAACTGTACAGAGCTTCAACTAACTAAACTGGCCACCATTCTTCACTCGCCCCGTGTGTCTTCCTCGCCATATTTCTTCTCCCAACAACTCTTTTTACACGGCAATAGATCGATCCTCAGACGCAAAATCAGTCTCATCATCCCTCGGTGTGTGTTTTTAGTCTCCGTTACCTGCCTCGCTACCTTCCCCTCCTCGCACCTGCCCGAAGACCGGTACGAGTGTACACACATTCCTCCCCGCCGACCTCTGCTCCCCTGATGACGGCGGCCCCTTGTTACAAATGGCTGCTTCAAAATATATAAAAAAAGGTAACTAAAAAAAAAAAAGTGTGATGAGCATTCTTCCGCGTCGAGGCAGATCAGAGGCCATTTGCATTTGGGGAGTTTTTTTTATTTATCTATTTTTTTACTTTCTCGTTCCAAGGGTCAGGGGGTCGGGGGTTTCTTTCCACATATGTTTTCAGACTTTTTTTCCAAATTACTTTACTTATTTTTACTATTATAAGAGACGAAACCTAAACACACACACACACACACACACACACACACATACACACACACACCGTTCCTGTAGTACTACCTGCCTCTCGATAATGCAAATTCCTCGCGATATTCAACCTTGCAAACAGTACTTGGCGAGGGACCGTTAACACCCACACTTCATACTGGAGGAGGAGGAGGAGGAGGAGGGGGAGGGGGAGGGGGAGGAGCAAGGAGGAGGAGGTGGAGGAGGAGGAGCATGGATACACCTCGCGTCAAGTCATTACCTCCACATTCCACGTCAATTGCCAAGGTGTCAGTACTGTGGTGGTGTGTGTCGCCTTTCACCGCCTGCTTTCCCTCTACTCCATCTCCTTCCTTCCCTCCTTCCTTCCTTCCCTCCTTCCCTCCCTCCCTGCCGAGGCGATAACAACCACCAGGCTCCTGCGCTTCTTTCTCTCTCTCTTCTTCTACTTCCGGTGTAACATTTTTTTGAGGGAGAGAAGTCAGGAGGAAGAAAGTTTTGGGTGGTGGTGGTGGAAGGCTATGTTATGTTATGGCTCCTGCTCGTCTTCTTTTTCTGCTTCCTCTTCTTTTCCCTCTTCTTTTTCCTCTTCTTTTTGCTCTTCTCCCTCTTCTTCTTCCTCTTCTCTTTCGTTCTTCTTTTTCTTTCTTCTTTTTGTCTTTTTTTCCTTTTCGTTCTTTATTTTATTTTTTTCGTCTTCTTTTTCTTCTCTTTCTATCTTCTTTTTCTTTTTCTTTCTTCTTTTTCTCCCTTCTTTTTCTTCTTTTCTTTTTTTTTCTTTTCTTTTCTTCTTCTTCTTCCTCTTCCTCCTCCTGTACTTGAAGAATAACAGTAAAAAAAAAGAAACGTGAATTTGGCCAGCATAAAATTTAAAACATTCTCACATGAACTACGAAGCGAGCATATTGTGTTACTTAAAAGATGTTCAATGATAAATCTTTTCGTTCGTTTTTTTCACTTTAAAATTCAAATCATAAGAGACGGACATACTTAAGAATCGTGTTCAGTATATCGCAGTTCTAGGTTACGACCGGTTCGAACTTAAACTGACTCCCATTAAAATGATCCGGTGCGTTAAAACTCGCTTAAAGGAGAAGTCGAGGCTTAGAAAAAATATAATATAATAAGTTGGTGGATAAAATATTATGACTGAGGAACCACAAATGAGCCACACAGCCATTTATTTCACACTTGAGGCGAGCACACACACACACATACACATACAGACAGACTTCCGCTATACAAACAAATAAACAAGAACACAAACCTACATACTCGTTCATAACAGCATGCACATAAGGTCTCCTACTTACAGAGAACAAAAACATGGACGCAACAAGAGTGCAAAATCAAACACATACTGGAGAGCGAGACAACGAGGGCATGTGTAAAAGGAATAGCCAGTGCGTGTGATTCAGCGGTCTTCATTCCTTCAGCTATTATAAGTGTACTCGTGTGTCAGTATTTCTTTAGCCCGGTAGCAGCGACGGGCCAAATATGTGGCTTTACAGTATACCAGCGACGGGCCAAATTCTTGCCCTGACACAAACCCCCAAAATAGAGGATACATAAACTGATCACAAATGCATTAATACATTTAATATACTAATGGTTGGCGTGAGTGATGATTTTTTCTCATTAATTCGCTTAGAGGGGTCTTTAAGAAAAATGATCACCGCAGCTACTGGGTTAGGATTAGTATATGAGGTGGTTGGAGAATGAGATTGAGTGAAGGCATATAGCAAGAAGCAGGAGCAGTACGTAGCGGGCTTTTATTTCATTATTATTATTTTTTTTTACGCCCTTGCACTGTCCCCTTTGCTGTAAAAAAAAAAAAAAAAAAAAGTAAAGGCAAAGCAGGTCAGACATTTACTTTGGTTCAGCGGACCCCACTCGTGTTTCGTTGTTTTTAGGAGCGGTATAATTTGCGTATGATTGAGTTAACGTAGTGTGTAACAAGGCCAGATGATGGGTCAGCGAACTTCATTCCTTCACCCGTTAGGTATGTAGTACTAACACTGCACTCGCCTTGCTCTGGTACCCGAGTCGTCCGCTACTTTTAAAACTGTTTGGCTAAAGTGATCCGCCAACCTGTAAGTAAGTAGCTGTTTATATAAAGGGTGAGCCAACTAATTGTATGGGTCCGTGGATTTCACCTTGTCCTTCAGGTATACTAGCGGTGCAATGTTATTTGAATTGTTTGTGGAGTACGCGAATCGCCCGCTACCTTTACAGCTGTCTGTCTAAAGTGATCGGGCAACCTGTAAGTGTTTATATAAGGGTCAGCCAAATAATAGCATGGGTCCGCGGCATGGAGGTAATAAGGGACTTCACTTCGTCCTCCGTTAGGTGTACTGGCGGAGCAATGTTTCTGGAATTCTTTGCGCTGCACCCGAGTCGTCCGATGCTTTACGAATGTCTGTCCAGTGATCGGGAAACCTGCAAGTAAGTGTTTGTATGGAGGGCCAGCAAACTAATATATGGTCCGCGGACTCCACTTCGTCTTCCGTTAGGTGTACTGGCGGCGCGATGGTTTTGGGATTATTCGCGGCACACCCGAGTCGCCCGCTACTTTACGACTGTTTGTCCAAAGTGGAGCACTTATACTCGTCGCCGCCGCCGCCACCATCGCCACAATCACCGTCGCATCCGCCCCCGAGCACCATTACCGCCCGTCCTGCAGCTGGCGGCCTCCGAGGGTCCTTCCGTCGTTACAACAGGTTACGGAGCGAGGCGAATTAACGGCATCGCAGCGGGACAGGAAGCAAGAAAAGGAACATGTCCCTCTTGGTGGTCGAAATATAGTTGTCTGAGTCTTCAACGCTTGGACGTCTTGAGTGACTGATGATGCAGGGGGGGGGGAGGGGGGGGATGCATGGTTCTTTTTCTCGACTGTGTCTGTTTGTATCTGTGTGTCATTCTCTCTCTCTCTCTCTCTCTCTCTCTCTCTCTCTCTCTCTCTCTCTCTCTCTCTCTCTCTCTCTCTCTCTCTCTCTCTCTCTCCCCCCCCCGGACGTAAAACAATCATACTTTATTACTCGTATAGAAAGTTGTATTATATTTTTGGGGGTGTGGTGGTGACAACACGAAGAACAGGGGAAGGAAGGGAAGACCCGACTCTGGACTAGGGCAGCAATATGTCGTAGATATCAAAGAGGCCTAAAAGTCTAGCTGTGGCAACTGAAAATGCCTTGGCTACTGCTTTGGTGGCTGGGCGCTCGAACTTTGGTCACTAATGAGAAAACGTTGTAATCTCTTGTAACCCTTGACCTTAGTTTTTATATCTAAGCCTAGTGGAAAGCTGCTACTCAAGGCGCAAACACCAGTCTTGTGGAACTCCGCTGCTCGCCGAGACACGCCTGATAAGCCCTGACACACTTTTCCTCCACCGCAATGTTGGTTCTTTCTCTGCTCCGGAACCGCCAGCGTGCCTTCATGCTTGGAAGACACAAAGCTGTCAGCATCTTTTCCTCGCCACTTACGTTGACCACATTCCGTTCGCCGCGCTACACCGGGCACGAGGCTCCGTTATATACACTATTGAAATTACACTTGCAAATATTCGTGAAGAAAGTTTTTTGGGTACAACCACAAATATTTTCCTCGTTTTTTTCTTCACGCCACGGATGAGGTACACGAGCCTTTCAGACACAAACAAAAGTGTATACCGAGCAAGCTGGTCCGTAACTGGCATAGGAAAGGCTCATTTACCCGACATACACCAATGATGCTCGACAAGGCAATAAGTCACGTATCGAATGGTGATCAAATAACGCGTGCATAAAACAACGGATGTTATTGGAAAACGCGTGTTCGTCGAGTCACCTCATTCAATAACAGGCTAACTTTCTGTGGACAAAACCGACAAGCTTAATCCGTTCCCCCAGAAGACGAATAACCTGCAGAGCTCCCGTCACCCAGATACTCTGCAGGGAAACTGGTCGTAAAAGTCCTCAGTAATGGTTCTTGTTGTGGCTGGAAAGTGTTGGCAGCAATTTTCACAGCCGATGACGCCTAATCAAATGTTGCTGTAAAGTTTCAGAGAGAGATTGCGACAGAGAAAGGGGAACAGAAAGAAACCCACTGCGTTCCGTCCTAAATACAATAAATACAGTAGATTAAAGAAAATAACGCCGGCACTTGTTTCTCCGTGAGAGGTGTGAAGTAACTCCGGGCACCACGACCGGGGATTATCCTGTTCATTGTTCCTTTCTTTCCTTTCGCCAATGCGTGAGTAACCTTGAGGCTGACGGAAAAGGAGGAAACAAGAAGGATGGAAAACGACCTTGGCCCGCGTATCCCGAGGAAGTGGCTGGCGCCCCGCACCTGCACACACCTTACTATGAAAATATTATTCAACTAGGAAGCCATAAAGGTATTATTCGACGTCTTTGCATTAGCAGCGCACAGGAAAACACTCGTTTAGAAGTATTACGAAAGTTTATTTCCTTGTGAGGGGGATCAGCTTCCCGGATTTAATTACATAATTACTGTAATTAGCTACAATATGTTTAAAACTGAAGTGCGGCGCGTGACGTAAGGATTGTACTAATGCGAAGGACGAGTCTTGGGGCCACGACCCAGGGGTGGCGGGGTGTGCGGGGCGGCGGGGCGGCCTTGACGTACGTGTAGGGACGCCGCCGCCCCAGCAATCACGAGGCGGGGCGGAGCTCACCGCGACCCATGGAGGCCGCGACCCTTCCTCCCGCGAGGTGGCAGCTCCATCTTTCCAGGGACTGAAACGTTTTGGCGAGCACTTGGCTACAACATCCTTCGACTACGATTTCTTATATTCTTAACGTGATGCTGAATAAAAGACGTCACATGTTAATAAACCCGATTTTTTTTTTTATACATATTGGCCTATTGCGCCTGTAGGCTGTAGGCTTTCCTGGTGGATACTAATGGTCGGCCCAGCCCGTTCTGGCGCAGGCAAGTGTTTCTTGTGGCGCCAAATTGCTTGGCTCATGCTGCCCTCCGGAGCTCATCTCTGAGCCTCTCTTTAGAGAGGTTATCTTGAGTTATTTAGAGTTATCTAGAGTCCGGGTAACTAGGTGGTCTTCAGGGCGGCATATGGCGGTGACTGAAAAATCCCTGCTGTGTGGCTAGCAGGACTCGAACCCGCGTCCTCGCTGCGCCGGCACGTTAACCACTCAGCCACCGCTGTATTATCGTTAAGTTTTATTTTATACGTAATGAAAATATTGCTCTTCATCAATCCATATCATAACGTTCCTGCTATTAAAGTAATCGACGGAAGGAATAATAAAGTACTGGGATTGGTAAAGCTCCTGTGCCTTTCCTGTGAATGGAATGCGATTTAATTAATTTTAACAACCGGCGGATCACACCTGAGGTCAGCGCAGTGACCTTGAAGCTGCGAGAGGGTGATGTCCAGGTGTGACGCTTCATTCCTTACCATAAAAGGCGTGAGGCCAAGTGATAAAAGCAAGTGAAAAAAAACTTATCGTAATTTCTTTCCATAGCCATTTCTCCTTCTGGTCCATTAGGAGACTGAATATTTATTGCTTGAAACGTTTTTTCTCCCAAAACGGCACATAGAAAATACTTTAATGCCACTAAATTACCAGAGAGCTTCTAATTACATAATACTGGCAACAACAACAACAACAACAACAACAACAACAACAACAACAACAACAACAACAACAACAACAACAACAACAACAACAACAACAACAACAACAACAACAACAACAACAACAACAACAACAACAACAACAACAACAACAACAACAACAACAATAATAATAATAACAATAATAATAAAACAGTAAACAGTAGAAAACTCGTAACCCCAAAACACGTGAGAGGCGAGAAAGTCGGAGGACGGAAGGTAAATCACCGCCACCACAACCACCACCCGCCGCTTGCTACAGGTCTGAACATATGTCGGCCACACCTCGCCGAGCCGCCCTCCCCGGCCCAGACACATGACTCTGGAGGGAGGGAGCGTTTCGTCTCGTCCTCTCCAGGCATCGTTCACGCCCTAATAAGTCGTAAACATCGGCTGTGGGTGGGTGGGAGGGAGAGAGGGGCAGACAGCCAGCCTCCACAAACAGCAGTCGGCTCGTGGATGGTCGCCGCAACAGCTCCATTGCTGCACTATGTGGCGTCGTTACTCATCGCCGCGCTGAGTGTTGTGGTAATGATCGGTATCCTCAGACTCTTCCCCCTCTCGCATCACATCTATTTCCAAAGGTCGAAGAGGAAATTAATCTGGTTCTAATCAGTGTTTTTTAGGTTCATCGTACAGAAGAAGGGTTATATTACCATTAAAAAAGGAAATTAATCTGGTTCTAATCAGTATTTTTAAAGGATTATCGTACAGAAAAAGGGTCATATTACCATTAGGGTCATAAAAGTACCCCTGGAAATGCCCGTAACTCCTATGAAAGCCTTGTAAAATGTGTGTGCTTAGGCTTAGAAATGTGGATATGACCCAGTCTCGCTGCGTCGGAGCGTCGGGGGAAACTGCGGTGGCGGCGGCGAGATGAAAGTCTGATAATGGGAAGCGACGGTGTGGTTTGAATGGAGGAATTACCCGGGAATTACTCGGTCTCGTAAAGTGAAATTAAGCTAAATGACGACTGCAATTGTGTGTAAGTTTGAAGAGTGAGCCGCGCGCTGAAACAACAATGACTGCAGAAGCTAAATCACATATTAACGCAGTCAGGTTTGAAACAAATTATATTCTTTCATGAACCGGCCGGGAAGTGAATCGAATAAAAGGATGAAGTGGGGTTCATTTTTACTCCTGAGAGATTATGATTAACCTTTCTTTCTTTCCTGTTACATGAAACAATGACGTATATGATGCTAACGTAATAAAAGGATATGGTTTCCTAGACGAAGAATTAGTTCGAATAACAGGACTGAGTGAGGTTCATTTCGTTCTCGACAAATTGTAAAGAGCCTTAAATTTGTTCAGGCTAAAAAAAAAAATGATGCAATCTGAACCCAAAAAACATTGCCTCCACTTTTTGATTCCTCCGACCATTGAGACGAGTGGCGTGAATGGTGAACGAGTGACCGATTCAAGCCGCCACTCCTCCGCCAGACTCTCACTTCAAGGTTAACGAAGAGAAGAGCGCCAGCAGAGTATGACGAACAGATTTCTGCCGCGAGTGAGTCATTCATAGCTCATAAAGTAACTCGAACGGCACGCCTGTGAATAGACTGTCGTATCTTGAGGGAAATCAGACAGCAGATAACTCATTTTTACGAGTACTTTAACGCCACTACTACTCGTTCCGTGCCATTCATAGCCCACAGAATAAAACGGACGGCGTGGCTGGGAGCAGACTGTCGTATCTTATGGAGAAGTAAGCAGCTTAGTAGAATTATTACACATTTTACGGGTAGTTTAACGCCGCCACCACTCGCTCTGCCATTCATAGCTCACAGAATAAAACAAATGGCTTGACTATATAGGAAGCAGACAACCGATTAAGATAAATTTTATAAGTCTACTTTAACGCCACCAAAAATCGTTCTAAGTCATTCATAACTTACAAAATAAAGCCCATAACATAGCGTGGTGATAGATCAACATATCTTCAGCTAGCACAAGCATTCAACAGATTAAAATGGTAACACACGCTGTCATTTTCACACCGTTCCTTAATGGTTATAGATCGAAGCGAGTGGAGGTTGCAGGAGTGTTACAGCAAGCCGAACATTTTGAAGCATGCATGAGAAACACTTATTCTGCGGTCACTTCATGATATAACTGCATAATGGAGACGCAATGGACTAACCTCTTTATAAGCGTAGTAGAGATCTTCGGGCCACCAGACAGCAAAAGGACTAACTGTATACAAGCAAGGTATGGGCGCCGCATCAGACCACCCCTGTCACCTACGCCGCCGCCGCCATCGCCTCCACCATGCTCCGGAACTGCTCCATTTGCCTCCTAAAACAATAGTCAGTCAGTGGCTTTCGAGGGCAGTTGTGGGGGAGTTGATTTCTGGGTGTTTCGTTTGTTCCTTTTTCTATCGTTGTTTGGTTCGTGTTGATATTGTTGGGGTAAAGTTTGATTAATTTTGTTTTACGTTTCCTTCTGTTTGTTTGGGTGATTGTGTGTTTGCTCGGTTCGTGCGTGTTTGTCTTTTCTCTTATCTGTGTATCAATAGATCTCTCTCTCTCTCTCTCTCTCTCTCTCTCTCTCTCTCTCTCTCTCTCTCTCTCTCTCTCTCTCTCTCTCTCTCTCTCTCTCTCTCTCTCTCTCTCTCTCTCTCTCTCTCTCTCTCTCTCTCTCTCTCTCTCTCTCTCTCTCTCTCTCTCTCTCTCTCTCTCTCTCTCTCTCTCCAAAAGATTAAGAATAACATAAGCGCACAGTCGAAAAGATCTATCTTGGTAAAGTTGGGGACCGAGATTCGAACTCGGACCCGCGGATGTAACTACTATGCATTTCAGCGGCAGACAAACGGTGTTTTTTGCAGATATCTCCTAAACTAATCGTTGGATGAGTATGATATTTCAGCACACTACCTTGAACATCCGTTCGTAATTTTTGGTTAACATACCATATTGCTATATGTGTTATGTGAGGAGTTTACTGAGTGATATTACGCCTAATCCAGTCATCATATCAAAGGTGTTACACAGAATCGGACGAGTGTGGGGTACTCGTCTAACCCCTCCACCACCACCACCACCACCCTGAAGAACCCCCAGACCACTCCTTCTCTAGCCCAGTATCACATGACCCTCTTCCCCCCCCCCCTACTCACACCATCAGCCTTCCACCTGTGATTTTTTTTCCCTATTGTAATTACATACGTATAGGTATAATAGTTACATACGTCAGTATGTACATACATATCATACATTAATAATATTATCTAATACAATTGCTGGTATATGTGGACATGAAAACCAGACTGGGTCAAACGACCGTTAAAGCAATAGCTAATTCCGCTGTTAATCTCTCTCTCTCTCTCTCTCTGACTTTTACGCATTATACACATATGTATAGATTAAGAAAAATATATGCAGTTTATAATTTTTGATAACATGAATATACAACAAACAAGTCAACAAAATAATATTATATATAAACTGGACCACTTTTATGATCAATAGGCAGACAGTACGCAATAAGAGTATCAACTTTTCCTAACAGTAGAAGGTCCAAGTCACAGGTAATTCCAGCACATCATGTTCACGTGGTTGACCATAACGACTGCAAACATGGCTCTCCTATATACTACACGTAAACGTGTTGTTGTACAGTAATTATCAACGTGAACCACTTCTTGCCTTCATGAAATTGTACCATACTCTTAGGAAATAATCATATCTATACATACACACTTACAGAACATTATAATGTATAAATACAGTAGTGGGAGAAGTAGGGAGGGGCACAGGAGTGAGGGAGGCGAGAAGCAAGGAAGAGGAGAGGAGGGATAAAGAGGCGGGGGGGGGGGGGACTTCCGAGACGGGGGAGACGTAGTAGTGGTTAGGAATGGTTTGGGTGGGTGTGTGGGGGGGGGCACACTTTCATTCGAATGCGTGAACATGACTCGTCGGCTTTGTGTTATTTTTCACGAGTAAACTCCTCACATAACATATATAGCAATGTGGTATGTTAACCAAAAATTACGAACGGATGTTCAAGGTAGTGTGTTGAAATATCATACTCATCCAACGATTCGTTTAGGAGATATCTGCAAAAAACACCGTTTGTCCACCGCTGAAATGCATAGTAGGCACGTTAACCACTGCACCATTGGGGTTTTGGCCTTAACTTTATTGCGCCAGGAGTGAACTGAAAGCTGTCTTTACTGGGCGTCATTCAAGAACCTGTCGAATTTCCTTTCTTGAGGGGCTATTACTCTGGGCAAATTTTCCGTGGATCTTCAATCATAAAATCGTCGATTTTTCCCTACATGGACATACTACCGTCGTCTTCCAGTTTTCACAACAACAAGTATGGCTGACGCCTGACGCCCCTGTTTGCACCCTCGTTTTCACTCAGACACTCAATTTATACAAGCAACGGAAAAAGAAAAGAATGTGGAGGCGGCAATGGCTTGCAAGAAGAGAGGAAGGCAGTGAAGTGATGCAGCTGTTGCAAGAACTACGTCTAGAAGACGAGGAAGGCATGTCCCGTATTTTCTCAATTATAGTGACCTCGGAGGCCTTCGTCCAGGCAACAACACTCATAGCTGGGCGAATGTATAGGGACAGTAGGGTGTAGCTTCTTCCTTATCTTCTTGTTTCTTATTATAGCTGCTGCTGATGATTGTGAATACCGTCGTCCTTCGGTGAAATTTACCGTAGCTACGGAAGATCGTGGACACGTCAGAAAACCACTGAAATGAGAACCACGCCAGCGGAAATCGTGGTTTGACTGAAGATCCACGGAAAATTTGCCCAGTGTAATGGCCCCTTTACCCTCTCTTCCCTTCCCCCCTATCCCCTCCTCTTTCCCACTCCCCCCCTCTTTCCCATATTGTGCCATAAACCTCCTTCATTCACCCCATTCCCTCGTCTGAGTTGTAAATGCTATCTGCTCCCATCTCTGTTCTCCCGCTCCTCCTCCTCCTCTTCAGCCTCCTTCCCACCTCTAATCCTGAACACGCTACTTCTTCTACTTGTAAACACTCGGCTTTCTTCCTTTCGTCTTTTTTTCTTTTCTAGTTTCTTTTATCATGATTTTTTTTCCTATTCCATTAACCTTTACTCTATCTATCCCTTCATAAACGTGGCAGAATTATGTTATTTTCTCTCTCTCTCTCTCTATCTCTCTCTCTCTCTCTCTCTCTCTCTCTCTCTCTCTCTCTCTCTCTCTCTCTCTCTCTCTCTCTCTCTCTCTCTCTCTCTCTCTCTCTCTCTCTCTCTCTCTCTCTCTCTCTCTCTCTCTCTCTCTCTCTCTCTCTCTCTCTCTCTCTCTCTCTCTCTCTCTCTCTCTCTCTCTCTCACACACACACACACACACACACACACTCGCAAGTATTCGCCCAAGGTATAAAATAATGTTTGTTTTCCCTTCTTTCCCATCCCGTCCCCTCCCCTTCCCTTACCCTCCCCTCCCCTTTCTCTCCTTCACCCCTCCCCATGATCCGTCATCCGCACCTCCTCATCAAACACGTGTTGCCTTCCTCTTGTGTGTCGCGGTTACTGTTAGGAGGAGTCTTGGCGCGGGTCTTGGGGCCAGTTTTATAGTCCAATACAGCAAGTTTGTGAGCTCCCAACCAAACACAAAATACGACGAAAATTCCTTGTAGCTCTAGTTGATATAAAAAGGTGGAGGGAATTTTAGGAAACTACACAGGAAATCTCTTTATTAGTATCAGGTAATGAGTAGAAATAGCGGATCAGTGTAGTGGATATGGTTTGGTTTGGGCGCTTACAATTATTGGACTGTCGAACTGGCCCTTGGTATTACGGCCCACATTCTAAAACATTTCGGAGCTTGCACACCCACATCTGACAAGGCTTTCTCAGAAGTGATGTTGGCATTTCCGTTGGTAGATTATGGGTTTAATGATAATTTGGCAAGACTTCTGCAGCATGGATGTAGAAAAAAACACTCTTGAGAACCCGAAAGATCTCCTATGTGGCCTTGGGAAATAGTTGTTGGAAGCCGAAAAAGTCTGGGTATACAACAGGCCTATGTGCACAATGACGGTGGAGGCGTAGAACCTTATCTTTATTTTTGACCTTGATACGGACTGATACTTATTGCTACCTAAAAATGCACGGATGGAAAAGACGGGCGAAGATAAGCGGTGTGCGTATTATTTTCGTGGCTTAAAAAAAAGGTCACCAGTAAAGGGACTTGGTATACTATTATTTTGACTAAGGGGAAGAGAGGAGAGACCAAAACGCTAGCTAACCCATACTGAGGGAAACACTGTGCTTAACATTATAACACGTCACTAGTCTTTTCAACGCAAGAAATGGAGAACGGCAGAATGTTAAACGAAAGCTGGGTGAAAGGAAATCATCTCGGACGCCGAAGATAAGAAAGAGGAAGAAAAAATAAGTTATATAGAAACAAGAAATTCAGTAAATGTGGAAGTGAAAGCAATACAATTTTTCTTGCTTTACTGAACCCCAAGAGTGAGTGGCTGGTCGTGGTGGGTAGTGAAAGGCTCCAGTGGTGGTGGAGGAGGAGGTGGTGAAGGGAGTGGAAGTGGTGGTGGAGGTGGAGGTAAGGGTGGTGGTGGTGCTGGTCTTTGCCTTACCTCGACGCCGTGCTGAGTGACGGCTGAGTGGAAAGCTGAGTGAGGAACGAGACAGTGCTTAGTGAGGCATGAGAGGGAAAAGGAAGAGTATGAAAGAGAGAAAGAGTAGAAGAAGCGGGAGAAAGGGCTGAGTGAGGGAGAGAGAGAAGTGAGAGCGGAGAGAGAATGAATAAAGGCTGAGAGAGAGAGTGTGAGAAAGAGAAAAAGAACGAAAATGGGCTGACCGAGAGAGAAAAAAGTGAGTGAGAGCGGATGAAGGATGATAGAGGGCCAAGTAAGGGCTGAGCAAGGGCTGAGTGTAGGGCTAATATAAGAGAGGGCTTCAAATCATCTCTCCCTCCTCCCTCCGTGTTGGTCTACGAGTCAACCTTAACGGCAAGGAATCACGTACATTCTTTTTCCTCTTCCTGAAAGTGTGTGAGTCTGGGCGTCACGGCAAGCTAGCGCCCCTCGACCCTCCCAAGCGTGTGTCGGCAATGAGTCGCGGCAGGAAGGAAAGTGGGTACAGGAAGGAAAAAAAGAGGGAGAGGTTGTTGACAGTAATATGAGCAGGATTTTGGTGCTGATAAGATTATTTATATCAAGAGGTGAGCCAGGAAAGTTGGAACAGAAGGGAAAAAAATGTGACTTTAATGAGTGGAAGCGGGAAGGAAAGTAGATATAAGAGAGAAATAACGAGGGAAAGGTTGTCATGATTTTGGTGTTGATAAGAGTGCGTACATGAAGAGGCGAGTCAGGAAAGTGAGTGTACAAGAAGGAGGGGAAAAAAAAAGCTTGCTAACAGTAGGAGCACGATTTTGGTGCTAATAAGAGTATAACGAGAGAGCGAGAAAGGAAAGTGGGAAGAGAAGGAAAACGAGAGAAATGTTGAGGGTAGTAATAGGATGTAGGTAGTAGTACTAGAAATTGAGGGTAATAGTTGATGTTGATAGTAATAATTGATGTTAATAATACTAGTTGTTGATAGTAATAGTTGATGTTGATAGTAATAATTGATGTTAATAATACTAGTTGTTGATAGTAATAGTTGATGTTGATAGTAATGGATGATGTTGATAGAAAATAGTTGTTGACAGTAAAAGTTCATGTTGACAGTAATAGATGTTGTTGATAGAAAATAGTTGTTGACAGTAAAAGTTTATGTTGATAGTAATTGCTGATGTTGATAGTAATAACCTGTTGATGTTACTACTACTAATATTTTTACTACTACCACTACTACTACAACTACTACTACTACTACTACTACTACTACTACTACTACAACAACAACAACAACTACTGCTACTACTACTACTACTGCTACTACTACAAGAACAACAACTACTACTACTACTACTGCTACTACTACTATTACAAGAAGCGAATGAGGAAGGAATGTGGAAAGGGGAAGAAAAAAAAATAACGGAAAAGCTGTTGGACGTAGTAATAGGATTTTTGTGTTGAAAATAAAATACCAAGAGTCGTGGCAGAATGGAAATTGGAATGAGGATGTAAAAAAAAAAAAAAAGGAAAGATGGTTGGAAGTAGTATATAATAAGATTTTGGTGTTAATTATATACCTGAAGATCGTGATGATTATGACGGTGAGGACGAGGAGTATAATGATGATGGCAATGATAGTGATGATGATGATGATGATGATGGTGGTGGTGGTGGTGATGAGAAGCATAATGATAACGATGGAGATGATGACGGTGGCGGCGATGCTGAAAAACAATTAATTAAAAGAATGACAAGAACAAAAATAAAGGTTCCTGTCAATAATTAGTGGAGCAAATGAATAGAAAGGCAAAGAAAAAAGTAACAAAAGAAGTAGTTTCGGGAGAAGTGGTCATGCGTAAAAGAATGAATTAATTGATTACAAAGACGCAGATGGAGATGCTAATGATGATAATGATGGTGGTGTGGCTGAGAAGATGCGGCGTAACAATAATAATGGTATGACGAGTAGATGAAACGCAGGATGTGAAAGAGAAGATGGTGAGTAGCAATAATGATAATGATGCGAAGTAGATGCAGAGTATTATTATTATTTTTTTTTTTTTTGCAACAAAGGAGACAGCTCAAGGGCACAAAAAAAGGAAACAATAATAAAAAAAAAGCCCGCTACTCGCTGCTCCTAAAAAAAAGAATCAAAAGAGGTGGCCGAAAGAGAGGTCAATTTCGGGATGATGCAATTAAGAAGCTACATAGTAAGAATGATAATGAGGGCGTAGAGTAGATGGAGTTAGATGCATTAGACGAAGATACAGCGTTGCCAAAATTATCGTACTCATGGCATTGTATTTTCGTAGTTTCGGACCGATCATTATGGCAAAGAGGAAAGAAAAAGAACATCAATAAATAACAGCTTTAACGCTAACTTTAATTTTCTATCGTTATTTGTGCAGGTACGAGAGTTTGAGGCTTAAAAATGATAAATACGATGTGGTGAATACGATAATCTGGCAACGTTGCGAAAATAAAAAGAAGAAAATGCGGATTAAAAATAGTAAAAGCAAAATGACGACGTGATAAAGTGTAATGAAAATAATAATGATGGTGTAGAGTAGAGGGAGAGTTAGATGCAATAGACAAAGATATGATGAAGAAGATGCAGATTAAAAGTAGTAGCAATATAATGATGTGAGAGAGAGGACGTGCAAAATAGTAGAGAAAAAAAAAAAAAGAGATAACCACGGACAAGTACTACTATTTTGATTTTTTTTTTTTTTTGCAGCAGAGGAGACAGTGCAAGGGCGTAAAAAAAAAAATAATAAAAAAAAACGCTACTTACTGCTCCTGAATGCTCCGTTAAAGTAATAAAGCCAGCATTTCGAAGTAGTGGCGATGATGCTAAGATAATTAACAGCCGACACGAAGAGGTGAAGAGCAGGAGCAAAAAAAAAAAAAGAAAATTCCTCAACTTATTATTATAGCAACACACGACTTGCCTGATGTAAACACTGCATCAAAAAGAGCGAAAATGATGTCAGGTATATTTACATTATTTTCGGTCGAGGGGAGCAGAAAACTAAGAGACGTTCACCTGCATGAATATACTAATGAATGCCTACTTACCTTTACGCACGCACACCTGAGAAAGAAAGGAATGCGTTAGATTAAGGGAGGGAAAAATAAGTCGCGAGATTCAGTACGTGTGTTCCCTATCATTACCTCAAGGCCCTTACGTGTTACTGATGATGATGGAGGAGGACGAGGAGGAGGAGGAGGAGGAGGAGGAGGAGGAGGTGATGGTGGGAATGAAAAGAGGGGAGAAAGAGGAGAGAAAACGTAAATACATGATAATGATGAATGAATGAATGAAAGGGAAAGAGGAAGAAGAGAAAGATTAGAAGAGAGAGAGAGAGAGAGAGAGAGAGAGAGAGAGAGAGAAAAACAAGAGAAATTTCAAACTGCTTCATCATAGCGGCGGTGATCATGTCATTTCCACTCTTAAGCATCGTCTGAAGTGTTAAGAAAATATTAAAGAAAGAAATCATCAAAAAGAAAGGAAGCAAAACGGTGATATTATAGTTTGTAGCGCTCTTAAGTATTTTTTTTTTTTTCGTCTCCAACGTAAAGACACGCTGGAGTAGCAGGCAGGTGGGAGGCAGGTGTGTGTGTGTGTGGAGGGGGGGAGGGGGGAGTGATGTGGTTTCGAGGAGGAGGTGCTGGTGGAGGTGGTTGTGGTGGTGGTGGTGGTGGTGTAGTTTATGGCCTCATCTGTAGGGAATGAGTGGCTGATGATGAAGTGGAGGAGGTGGCGCAGTGGTGGCGGCGGTTGGCTGGTGGCGACGCGCGGCTGCCGAGGACTCAGAGACTGTTGTGATGCAGCGGCCGTTGTTCTGAAGCGTGTAATGAATAGGCGTTGCGAGACGTGTTGTGAGTGGGAGGGAGGGAGGGAGGGAGAGACCGAGGGAGGCAAGGAGTGCTAGAGACGAATTGCTAGGAGTGGAGGCAGAGTCATGTGTTAGATGATGTGGATTGTTAAAAGGTACCTGCCTCCTCTAGTCTCCTTATGCTCTTATGTTCTTATAATAGATATGACTTCCATGTATGAGTATAAGATTCGTCTTACTTTGAGGTGACATGGAAACAGACCGAGGTAGAAATTTACACATTGGGATGATGATGGTGCCGATAAAATGAATGTATACAGAATGACGTGTGGTTAGCTTGATGGAGGTCAAGCAAAAGGTCCTTCCTGTGAGGTGATCATGGTACAGGAAAGGTGAAACTGACCTCTCTTTCGCCCACCTCTTTGGATTCTTTTTTGTGAGCAGCGAGTAGCGGGCTTTTTTTTTTTATTATTGTTTACTTTTTTTCGTGCCCTTGAGCTGTCTCCTTTGTTGTAAAAAAAAAAAAGATGTAGTTGGTATAAATATAGGAACGTATTGGAAAGGTGAGCTATAAGACGTGGTAGGCCTTGCTGCGTGGAATGTGAAGTCAGAGAAAGCGTTAAAGAAGGCTGATTTGAAGGTGTTTAGGGGCTAAGGGTGGAACTAATGGCGAAGACAATGAGTCCATCTTGTTTAGTGATGGTGGTTGGGGTTGATAACATGGAAAACGAAAGCCGTGATATGACCGTGATCAAGATAGGACTTGTGAGGAATGTTGAATCAGTACAAGAGTTTAATAAGGCTAATCTGAAGGTAGTTGGAGGTTAAGGGTTGAGCTAAGGGTGGAGTCAGTGAGGCCTTGTTTAGTAATATTGTTGGGGGTTGATGGCATGAGGGTCAAACGCCGTGTTATGAGTGTGAGTAAGATCGGCTTTGCATGGAACGATGAGTCAGTGAAAGTATTTAATAAGGCTGATTTGCAGGTGGTTGGAGGCTAAGGGTGGAGCCAATGAGTCCTTCTTTAGTGATGGTGATGGAGATTGATGACACGGAAGACGAAAACCGTATTATGAGTTTGAGTACAATTTGCTTTGCGGGGAATGTTGAGTTAGTGAAAGCGTTGAAATAAGGCTGATTTGAAGGTATTTGGAGGCTGAGGGTGGAGATAATGAGACCTTCTTGTTCAGTTTTGATGATGGAGGTTGATGACACGGAAGACGAAAACCGTATTATGAGTTTGAGTACAATTTGCTTTGCGGGGAATGTTGAGTTAGTGAAAGCGTTGAAATAAGGCTGATTTGAAGGTATTTGGAGGCTGAGGGTGGAGATAATGAGACCTTTTTGTTCAGTTTTGATGATGGAGGTTGATGACATGGGAGACGAAAACCGTGTTATGAGTTTGAGTACAATATGGTTTGCGGGGAATGTTGAGTTAGTGAAAGCGTTGAAATAAGGCTGATTTGAAGGTATTTGGAGGCTGAGGGTGGAGATAATGAGACCTTTTTGTTTAGTTTTGATGATGGAGGTTGATGACACGGAAGACGAAAACCGTATTATGAGTTTGAGTACAATTTGCTTTGCGGGGAATGTTGAGTTAGTGAAAGCGTTGAAATAAGGCTGATTTGAAGGTATTTGGAGGCTGAGGGTGGAGATAATGAGACCTTTTTGTTCAGTTTTGATGATGGAGGTTGATGACATGGGAGACGAAAACCGTGTTATGAGTTTGAGTACAATATGGTTTGCGGGGAATGTTGAGTTAGTGAAAGCGTTGAAATAAGGCTGATTTGAAGGTATTTGGAGGCTGAGGGTGGAGATAATGAGACCTTTTTGTTTAGTTTTGATGATGGAGGTTGATGACACGGAAGACGAAAACCGTATTATGAGTTTGAGTACAATATGGTTTGCGGGGAATGTTGAGTTAGTGAAAGCGTTGAAATAAGGCTGATTTGAAGGTATTTGGAGGCTGAGGGTGGAGATAATGAGACCTTCTTGTTTAGTTTTGATGATGGAGGTTGATGACATGGGAGACGAAAACCGTATTATGAGTTTGAGTACAATATGGTTTGCGGGGAATGTTGAGTTAGTGAAAGCGTTGAAATAAGGCTGATTTGAAGGTATTTGGAGGCTGAGGGTGGAGATAATGAGACCTTTTTGTTTAGTTTTGATGATGGAGGTTGATAACAAGGGAGACGAAAGCCGTATTATGAGTATCAGTTAGATCGGCTTCGCAAGGAACGATGATTTAGTGAAAGCGTTTTAACCCCTTGACTGCGGATTTCCTACAAGAAGACATCACCAAGCTACAGAAATGGATCAAAAAGTGGCTGTTAAAATTCAATGAAGTAAAATATAAAGTCCTGCACCTTGGAAGGGGATATCTAGCACACCAATACCACATGGGAAACACTCCACTATCCACCACAGAGGCAGAGAAAGACCTGGGAGTATATGTTTCCAGGCTACTAGTGAAGGCTAAAACCAGTGCCAATCGCAGCGGACGGGTTAAAAAGGGTGATTTGCAGGTGGTCGGAGGCTAAGGGTGGAGCCAATGAGTCCTTCTCTAGTGATGATAATGGAGACTGATGACATGAGGAACGAAAACCGTGTTATGAGTATGAGTAAGGTCGGGTGTGCGAGGATAGTGGAGGCATTTAATGAGGTTGATGGAGCGTGGTCCAGCCATAAAAGTGGATGCGAATGGGCCTCCTTGTGTAGTGATGGAGGTGGGGTTGATGATCTACAAGACGAGGGCCGTGTTGCGGAGAATGCGAGGTCAGTGGAAGCGTTTAATGAGGCTGTTTGGTTAGTGGTCGGGGCCTGAGGGGTGTGTCTTATGAGGCGGCTATAAGCAATGGAGGGCCAGGAGAACATGACTGATAATGGGGGGGAGGGTGGGGGATGGAGCTCTGGGGGCCTGGGAGTGGCTTATGAGGCAAGTAGAGAATGGACGGCCAGTTGGACATGAGTGATAATGGGGGTGGATGGGGGTGGATGGGATTGGCTTATGAGGCAGCTATAAGGAATGGAATGCCAGCGGAACATAAGTGATAATAGGGGTGGATGGGGCTCTGGGGATCTGGGCCTTGGTCTCGGGGTATCTTATGAGGCAGGTATAGGGAATGGATGGCTATAGTGGAGTTGAGTGACGAGTGGGGGCCCGAGGACTGGTTTTAATGAAGGCGGTGGGGGTCCCGAGGCCGTGTGAATGATGCTAATAAGGGCCAATTAGGGGTCTCAGGTGAGGACCCAAGAGTTTAATTACTGAAGGAGGGGAGTATAGGGGTGTAGGTGTTATATATAGGTCACGGGGTATGGGTGTGGGGGTTTATGGGTACGTTACATATCTATAGCTGGAGGGGCCGCAGATTGTTCAAGGGACTGTTTGCGTAAGTGGGTCCAGGGGTCTAAGGGAGTGTTATCTGTAGGTCTTGGGGTTCAACGGTGAGTCTGTCTGGGAGAGTAAAGGTTTGCTATATGTATATGGCTGGAGTGGCCGAGTATCGTTCAAGGGACTGACTGCGCGTGTAAGGATCTATGGGGGTGTTATCTCTAGGTCTAGAGGTCCAACGGTGAGATATATGTTTGCCTAGGGGTGTACGGGTGTGCTACATGTATATGGCTGGAGAGGGCCGAGGGTCTTGTAAGCCGAGGGAGTGGGTGCGTGTGTGCCCTCCAGGTCAGCCCCTCCCCGCTGCCGCCGCCATGGGCCACGCACGGCGGCCCTCAAGCATCGCCGCCGCGCCGCGCAACACATACAAACGAAGCCTCAGGGAGCATCGTACTCCCAAATGGCTGTTCCTTGGTCTCCCGCTCATCCCCTCAGTCTTAGAAGACGTGGCTATTAGAAGCTCTAATTATACGATACGTTTGGACAACCTAAGAGTCTAACTGCCATTTTTTTTTTTTTTCACTTTCATGTCCGTGTTTCGAAGATGTGCCTTGAGGACCTTGGGAACCTGGGGAAACCGGGGAAAGGTAAACTGTTAGTGACTCGGATGTCACACTGACCCTGTGTCCCGGGCAAATGGGTTATTACCTACCACAGGGTCAAGAGACAATGTGACGGAGATGAGCACCGAGGTCACGCGCAGCTTTAGCGTATCCCCCAATTTTGCCTTTGCATTGCTTTTGCCTAGAGGGGTTATTGCTGTAATCCGTTGTGTTCGCTTAGAAGTAACGTTGGTCATGAGTTGGACTTCATGATATCCGTTTTTTCTTCTCGTTGTGATTTTGAGATGCTTTATTTTTTTTTTTCTCTAAGACTTAAAAGAAAAAATGGCATTGCTCATGAGTCACTGTTTTTTTTTTATCGTTGAGCGCGGCGGCGTTACGGTCAGCGTCATGATCAGTGGGTGTCACAGCTGTTTAAAATCCCGACCACGCCTTCCGAGGTTTTATCACTAATGGCCGACTCGCTCTAGATCATGTGCACCATTATACATCCCATTATCTTCGACTGCATTCACGGCCATACGTCAAGACCAGTTATACTCGTAGGTGGTCTATAGCTGCTCTTTCTTTTATCTTCAACTGATCGCCGACTACTCTATAAATCACCTCCATATTCCCATTACATTTGCCTGCCCGGCCGTGCGTCATAGCAGGTCGGCGAGGCAGGCTGTCCGGGGCTACAGACCAACCATCTCTCCGCGCCGGCAAGTATATGCATGACCAGTATGAAAATTATACTTCAAGGCTGCAATTTTTCCTGCTGCCGTATAATTCAGAACACAATCTTCAGAACACAATGTTTTAGCTATTGAAAACGGTCTCTGCCTGTAGGATGATGTACAGGACGAGGAGGAAGGAAGGAAGGAAGAAGCTTTGCCCTTCCGTGCCTTCTTTCATACTACCAAGACACAAATATTTGAATGAGGCGCAAACAGAACTGTGCCAACGACTATAACTCGCTTTCTAAACTCACTCCAACATCTGAGGGTCTGCTCCCGCCTCACTAAGCCTGATACCTGCCGGCCACTCCCCCGCCCACCAGCCATGCAGCCTCGACCACCACGACCACCAACACCACCACCAACAACAACAACACCTGCCATTGCACACCCTTGATGATACACGTTCACCGGGACAGGATGGAGAGCCTAAATAAAGGACGCGTAACCTTCCGCATTCCGTTCGCAACCAAACCAGTCGAAGTCTAACGTCGGGACTGTTAAACGCTTCCACCCCTCACATTAACTATTTCCTAAGGCCAAAAAGGAGATCAGTCGGGTTCTCTTGAGTAGTATTTTAGGTTCATGGTACAGAAGAAGGCTCAAACTACCATCAGGGTCATAAAACTACCCCTGGAAATGCCCACAACTCCTGCGAAAGCCTTGTCAAATATGTGTGCTTGGGCGACGGAATATTTAAGAGTGCGACCCAGAGAGTATTCTTGTACACATAATACAAACTCGTCAAATACTGTAAGTTTTATATGCATAGTGTAAGCTCGTTTCCAGGTAGCCAGAGGGGTGTTTAACTAATCTGCGGTAAGTAAGTAAGTTTGTCGTTCCATGTAACAGTGGCTAATGACGCGGATAAGTGATTAAACGTCCACAGCCCCGTTAACAATGAACTGCTGATCTTTCCTGTTGCCGGGTAGAAGTGGGTTAGTTCCCTTTTTTGTAGGAGTGTCGGGGCGAGAATGGCGCGTTTCCGAGACTGCGGAACAACTCATCCCCAAAGAGGAGGTGATTACGACAGTGTTCCCGCCGAATGTCGTGGGAAAAAGCGGCCGAGTGTTCCCAGGGGCAGGTCTTGTTCCGGCCGGGGCGCCCATTCAGACTCGGGGCCACAGCGGAGACGAGTTCCTTGGCGTGAGAGTTGCGGTGTAGCCGAGATTCACCCTGTCCTTCAGCGCGCCACTTTAAACTTTCTCCAACCTCCTCCGCCGTCTCCTCCCCCTCCTCCTCCTCCTCCTCCTCCTCCTTTTTCTCCTCATCCTTTTCTTTCTCTCCTTCTTCTTCTTCTTCTTCTTCTTTTTTTTCTTCTTCTTCTTCTTCTTCTTCTTCTTTCTCCTTTTCCTTGTCCTTCTACTTTTTCTGCTTCTTCTTCTTCTACTTCTTCTTCTTCTTCTTCTTCTTCTTCTTCTTCTTCTTCTTCTTCTTCTTCTATCTCCTCCTCTTCCTTGTCCTTCTCCTACTTTCTTCTTTTTCTTTTTCTTCTTCTTCTTCTTCTTCTTCTTCTTCTTCTTCTTCTTCTTCTTCTTCTTCTTCATCTTCCACCTCCCCTCTTCCTCCTCCTCCTCTTCCTCCTCCTCCTCCTCCTACTACTACTACTACTACTACTTCTACTACTACTACTACTACTACTACTACCACTACTACTTTGCTACTCATGCTGCTAATCCCGGAAATATTGCACTTCATCTCCTTCTAAAATACGAAAGTTGTCGCACTGTTTACTACTAGCCTGACAGAACACAAACGCTCGTCCTGACTAATACTCTTCATCAGGCGAACAGAGCGTAAGGCGACAAAACTTTTCCTGCGCAGAGTATCCCGCCACGGTTGCCTGTTCCGGCGTGCGGTCTGGCGGTCGTGGTGGGCGCGGCGAGGCGGGCGGCGCGCGGAACTTTCTCGCCAGGAATCTTGCAAGGCTTCTCTCGTCTCTTTTCTCTCGAGTCCGGCCGACATCCTCCCGGGACCTTCCTCACAAACAGTCTGCAGGCATGGAGGGAGAGAGTGGAGAGGTGCAGAAGGGAGGGACTCTAGCGGATATGAATTATTACGAGAAACACTTGAAGAAGGCAGATGTTAAATTCTTCCTTCCTCTTCCTCTTCCTCTTCCTTCTTGTTTTCTCTAGCGAGCGGCAGAGGAAGCATCAGGAGCCTTTACTTTAGTGTGTCGGGAGTTTATTGAGGGTCTCCGAAAACTCCAACGAACTTTCTACCAGGACGTGGGATTCTTGTCTGGACCTTATCAGCACGTCGCCTTCCAGAGATCCTATCAGCACGTGTAGCCCTGGATAGAGAGAGAGAGGGGGAGGGGGGAGAGAGAGAGAGAGAGAGAGAGAGAGAGAGAGAGAGAGAGAGAGAGAGAGAGAGAGAGAGAGAGAGAGAGAAGCAAACAAACGGACAATCAAACACTCAAACAATGAAAGAAAGAGAAGAAAGGCAGAAAAATAAATAAAGAAAGAAAGAAAGTGAGAAAGAAAGATAGATAAAAAAGAGAAAGAATGAAAGAAAGAGAGAAAAAATGAAAGAAAAGAGAGAGAGAGAGAGAGAGAGAGAGAGAGAGAGAGAGAGAGAGAGAGAGAGAGAGAGAGAGAGAGAGAGAGAGAGAGAGAGAGAGAGAGAGAGAGAGAGAGAGAGAGAGAGAGAGAGAGAGAATCAGCCAGTGCTTTCCCATACGCAAAAAAAGACAATAAAAAAGAGCGGCAGGCTTTCAACACAGGTATTTCAAACAGGATGCAGCCACCCTCCGGAACATGTACATTTTCCAGTCTACTAATGAAATGAGAATGATATCACAATAGTTTTATCACGCCGGATGAGGCTGTTAGATGAGCTTGCCGAAAATGAATGTCAGTATTGCCTTTGTGTGTGCGTGGAGGAATAAGTCAGTGTCATTGATTGGTTTATACTCCAGGTTTTTTGTTCTTTGCTTCATCTCCAGCTATTGTTCCTCCATGCTGAGCCCCGTGGCGGAGTGTGCGGCGGGGCAAGGCTAAACAGGAGGGAAGGCGATAATAGAGGGAGTGACAAGGAGGCATAAACCGTGAATGTGTCTGGGAATAGCTTAGAGTTCAGAGACATTAGTATACGCCTTTGTGACTATTACTACTACTACTGAGGCGGAGGCGTCTTGAGTAATGAAGGCGTAATTAGACCAGGGAAGAAAGTGACACATTGTATACGTGACAGACACGAACAATACCTCCACAAAAGTGCTGAAAGACAATTAAGCCGACATACAACAATTACGTATGAGAATGTACATACTCCTAAAACTTGAAGGTGGACTTTTCTTTTTTTACAGTATAGGAAGCAGCTCAAGGGCAAAAAAAAAAAAAAAAAAAAAAAAAAGCCAAGAAGAGAGGGACAATTTTGGATGAAGTGTCTTGATACTCCCATCTTAGAAAGTTCAAGTCATAGGCAGGAGAAAATACAGATTCCAGAGTTTACCAGCGAACGGGATGAAAGAATGAAGATCCTGGTTTACTTTTGCTGTGTTTTTAAGTTCTCTTCCAGTAGCGTCGATAAGAAGGTGTCTGCGTACAGGTGTTCCCGTCACGGCCCACCTGTGTTACCCTGAGAGGCAGGTAACACGAAGTTTACCGGTGCCTGGAGGGGATGTGTGCCGGCAAGTTATGGAAATATAAACAGTAGGTCTATTGTGGTGGTCACGGCGAGGTGTGAGACGGGGACCCCTGCCTCTGCATAATTCATGGCCGAAGAAAGAGGTTGCTGTGAAAGGGTTGCGTCAAGGTGGCTAAAGAGAAAAGGGGGGAAGGTAGGGGTGGTGGGGGATATGCTGGTTACTGTGGTTGACGGTATACGTGACTGTGAACTGGACTTTTCAAGCAGTTTTGTCACCGTCCAATTCTTCAGAAGAGTAGCGATCGCGGCAGCGTGCAGCGGTGAGAAACGGTGGCGCTGTCTGCTGCGGTATTCTAGCCCATCGCGCTCACCTTCCTTTCTTACACCTTTGACCTTCCTGCGCGCCTACTCCTCCTCACCACAAGCCTCTGTGCCCGGTAATATACTTCCTCCCGCCCTTTGTCTCCTGTCTACTGTGATAGCACGCGCGCCATTGGGGAGTGTATTTCATTGTCACTATTTCCCTTCCTTGTCTTTTTGTGCCCTGTGTCCTCTTCTTCATTACTATTCGTCCTCGTCCTCATTCGTCTCCTCTCTAACGATAATTACGTAGCATCTATGTCTACGGCAATAACAACAACAAGGATACTAACTACTGCTACTTATATCACTACTACTACTACTACTACTACTGCTACTACTACTATTACTACTGCTACTACTACCTACTACTGCTACTACTACCTACTACTGCTACCACTACTACTATTACCACTTCCATCAATAATAATAATGATAATAATAAAAATAAAAATGAATATAATAAAGCAAACACGTACATCAAAACCTCCTCCATGACCTCGGTTACGCTTACCCTCCTCCTCCTCCTCCTCCTCCTCCTCCTCCTCTTCCTTTCTTCCCTTTCCCCACCTACTTCCCTCTCATCCTTCCTCCTTCCCTCCCTCCCAGCCTCCCCACACCCTTACCCCACACCACTCCATCCACAAAGGAGATGAGGGATTAGGGAGTGCAGGGTCGCAAAGAAGGAAGGAGGGAGGGGGTGAGGGAGGGATGGCACGCAGACACATCATGGGCTCCTCTCCACTCCATTACTCCGCCCGCAAGACAAACTCTCTCTCTCTCTCTCTCTCTCTCTCTCTCTCTCTCTCTCTCTCTCTCTCTCTCTCTCTCTCTTATTTTTTATTATTTACCATCGTCTTCAAGTTTTATCCTGTCCTTTCAAAACTGTCGTCATGTTCTAACTTGTAATTATATGCTGACTCTTACCTCACTGGCTTCTAAAATGAACAGCACATCTTTTTCCACACTTATTATACTATATTTTGCTCTTCCTTGACTGCTCTTACTCTTTTTTTCACTTCAGTGCCAACAAATAGTCACGACCATAACTATTTGGTTTTAAAAAGGATGTTTTCACTCTTCCCCTTTTAACCCACCTCTCATCAGCCGCTCATCCAGCACATCGTTTACTTTTATAACCCTGGATATAGCCTCGTTTAGTCATTAATGAGATTGGCCTCACTAATTGCTTGGCTCAGACACACGTTGCATTTTTTTTTTCGTCTTTGTTCTTTTTGTGATGAGGAAGCAGCGGGTGCCGTCTCGTGATGCGGCGGCCCTTGGTAGGAATCTCTCTCCCTTCCCCTTTAGATACAGTGTCTCAACCTCATCGCCTGGGGAGGAGGAGGAGGAGGAGGAGGGGAGGAGGAGAAGAAGAAGGAGGAGGAGAAGAAGGGAGAGGAGAAGAGGAAGGAGACGGAGGGGAAGAGGGAATAAAACCCAAGAATGTTGGGTAAGAAAGAAGAACTGAGGAAGAAGAACAGGAGGGGGAGAAGAAGGAGGAGTAGGAGTTATGTTTGCCTGTAGTATGCAGACCAACAATACAGCTCTTCGTGACCTTGGCTTCAGCAGTGCAGCAAGAATCTCACGCGGCAAAGGAAAGGTACTCGTGGCTGCGATCACAGAGGAGTTTGGAGGGAATAAGATCGGTACCCAAGACAGGTGGGCGGCTGGGTTCAGGTAATGTGTGGTTGGGAGGATAAAGGTTTTTGTGGAATGTCAGCGACGTGTCTGTTAGTTTTTACTTAGAGGCAAAGTGGCTGCAGGAAGTCTGACGCGGAGCGAAGACGGAGGAGGGAGGGAGAAAAAGAGGTTTTGTGAAGCCATTCTGCCGCCTCAGCTGTTTTGTGCATAAAAAACTGCTGGGTATTAGCGGACGGCTTCGGGGCGAATCTGCTTATTTAGGCCTCTCTTTTTTTCACTCAGCTTATATTTTAGTAAAATCTTCCTGAAATCCATAACTGCATCGTGACGGCAGGTGTGTGGCGCCGCTCCCGGCCTCCTCCCGTCCCTCCCTGCGGCAGGGATCACGGAGGAATAGGTCGAGAGGAGATAGAAATCACTAGATGCACGAAACCTGTTCTCTCGAGGCAAGGATCTTCAAGGTCCTCTTGTGGCCGCTCCGTCGGAAAGCTTCGCCTTTCTGTCCCGGCGGTGTTGGGGAGATAATCCTCAACAGCATCCCGGCCTGGATGATGGATCAAGTGTACAAAAGTAGCCCTTACGCCGCTCCTTGGCAGGGGCGGGGGCTTGCCTGGGATGGTGAAAACCCTTCCGGGCTCACAGGACACGCCGGTGAGGGTAGAAGCGAGGCAGTCTGGTTCAGCGTGCCCAGGCTGGGGTGAGGGGCGGCGAGGCGGCGTGCCCTGGAAGGGCGGGAAGCACGACAGCTCATCGAGGTGTTCCAGTCAGGCGACTTTTTAGCGGCAAACAGAAGGAAGGCCTGGGAGTCGAGGGAGTGTAGAATAGGGAAGTCTCCTGCCTGCCTCAAAAATTTATACCATACTCGACGGCTTTGTTGTAGGGGAGGGAAGAGAGGGGAGTGGAGGAAGAATTGCGGCCATCAGGGTGTCTCGTCTGCAGGTGAAGCGACCACAAATCCTGGATGGACGACATTCAGCGGTAGACTCCCACAGCTGATAATAATTGTGGAAAAAGTGAAATGTGTGTAGGTCTTGCTGTGCTGCTTCCCACACACCCGTATTCTTCCACTGTCTCCTCTAATTCGCTTTCCTTCTCTGTTTGTTGCGTTCTTTGGCTTCCTGGTCGGTATACTTTCTCCTATTTACCGCCATCCTCCTCCCTCGCGTAGCCGCAGGAGCGCGATGGCGTGACAAGATTCCCTCCCCTGCAAAACGCCGGGTTGTGTTCACATTTCGTCACCTGGCTCACAATGCTCCGCCGGCCACGTGTTTCATCCACCTGTCCGACGCGCCTCAAAACACGCTCACACAAAGGGGCGTAGGAGCATTACACTCACCTACAAACCCAAAAGCTGAGGGGCGTTAGACGTTATTACTTCAGGCACCGGGGTTAGCATACAACGCGCCGCCCAGCTGTACCTAACATGACCGAACGCTAATTTGCTTATTTTATCATGCCCATTAGAATAAACTGAACACGAGTCCATCCACTTATAAGGCGTGTATAAGTGTGTGTGTGTGTGTGTGTGTGTGTGTGTGTGTGTGTGTGTGTGTGTGTGTGTGTATAACCTGCTATTAGTGGCGGCTCTATTGAATGAGTGCAGGTGTGAGCATGATCAAGATGTGGGGGAGGAGGAGGAGGAGGAACAGAATAAAAACAAGGACAAGAAGAGGAAGAGGAAGAACAAGAACAAGAAGAACAAGAACAAGAAGAGGAAAACAAGAACAAAAATAAAAACAAGAACACGAAGAAACAGAAGAAGAAGAAGAAGAAGAAGAAGAAGAAGAAGAAGAAGAAGAAGAAGAAGAAGAAGAAGAAGAAGAAGAAGAAGAAGAAGAAGAAGAAGAAGAAGAAGAAGAAGAAGAAGAAGAAGAAAAATAAAAATAAAAATAAAAACAAGAAGAAGAAGAAGAAGAAGAAAAAGAAAAAAGAAAAAAGAAAAAGAACAAAAACAAGAACAAGAACAAGAAGAACAAGATCAGGAAAAAAAAAAAAGAGAAAGGAGAAAAAGAAAATGGTGGCAGGTGTTTCTGAGAAGGAAGGGGGAAGAGGGACGAGGGTGTGGAAGCAGATGTGGCTATTCGTAAGGATAGACGAAGGTGTGGCGAGACGAGAGGGACACGTTATGCAGGTGAGCGGCAGATGTGGGAGAGGCTGGGAGGCGGCTGAGAGGAGGGTGGATGGACAGGTGTGGCGGCCGCTATACAGGATGGGCAGGTGAGGGCAGGTGTAATGGAGGGCCAGGGAGATGTACAAAGGATGTTATGGACTAGTTAATAAAGTTCAGAAATATTTGAAAGTAAGAAGGGGCAGGTGTGTGGGGCACCGGTATACAGAAAGCCAGGTGTGTTAGAGTGCCAGGAAAAAGTAGTGATAAAAATATGAAGAGATACAGTTATTAAGCTCGGGAGGATGTGTAGGTAACAATGGGTAGGTGTGTGAGGCAGGTGTATTAGTCCCAGGGATATGTAGAAATGAGGATACGAAGAGATCTAGTTAATAAAGTTCAGGAATATTTGCAGAAGTGTAAGTAAGAATGGACAGGTGTTTGGGGGGCAGCCGGTGTACAGGTGGAGCAGGAGGAGCCACTCAGCCAGCCAGCCAGCCAGCCACACACGACCCACCTCTGTTAACGAACCACTCCCCCTTATAAGGTTGAGGCACACCCGGGTTCCCCATCAGCAGGGAGAAGCGACCACCACGTTCCAAGACCCCCATCCCATCCCCAGCCCTCCCCTTCTCCCACCATTCCTCTCCCTCTCTCCTTGCTCTTTGCTCCAAACACCACCATCCACTCACCTCCCTCTCTCCCTCTCTCTCTCCCTCTCTCTCACTCACTATACTTATCCACTATCTTCCTGCTCCTTCCTTACTTCTCGCTCTCTTTCTCCTCCTCCTCCTCCTCCTCCTCCTCTGTCAATGCCTCTCTCTCCCCTTCTTTCTCTCTTTTTTTTCTTATATAGCCACACTTCTTCCCTTCCTTTCCTTTCCTCTTCCTTTCTTCTTCTTCTTCTTCTTCTTCTTCTTCTTCTTCTTCTTCTTCTTCTTCTTCTTCTTCTTCTTCTTCTTCTTTTTCTTCTTCTTCTTCTTCTTCCCCTCCTCCTCCTCCTCCTCCTCCTCCTCCTCCTCCTTGCTCACAGTATCTTTTCTACTCCCCCTCCCCCTCATGACCACAAGCTGCCACCATTCACTCTCTCCTCTCATTTCGTCTCCAGTCTTCAACCTCATTTTTTTTGTTTCATGTTTCATCATACGTCTCTTTCTTCTTCTGTCTTCCTCCTCCTCCTCCTGTCCGCTGCCACCAATTTCTGCGTCATTTTGTCAGTCATCACTTTTTGTTTTTGGTATTCTCATGTTTCATTATGTGTATTTTTTTTTCTTTCTTTCCCTCTCCCTTCATGCTCGTTGCGTCTTAAGCCTTTCACTATCTTTTTCATCGCGTCTCGTTTTACATGATGGAGTTGCGGAGCGCTGGCGGGTCCTTCGTTACGGTTCTCCTCCTACATCCCTCTTGATAATGTATTCAGAAATTATTGAGCGTTCAGGATGATCTAAATAAAAGTACACTTACCAGCATATATCGGTATTAAGTAAACTAAGTCTCTCTGAATATCGGGTGTATCTTAGAGAACTCCATTTGACTTTATCGTACATTTATTAGCATATATCGGCGTTAAGTAAACAAAGCCCTCAGAATAACATTATCTTAAAGTTCGAGTGTATCTTTAAAAATTCCTTTTGGCTTAATCGAACGGCTTAGTTGGCTGTTAATGCTTACTAATGAAGACCGAGACAAAAGCATCTCTACTAAACATGAGCATTGGTATTATTCTGGAGAAGATCAAATCAATGTAGTTCACTGTATAATTTCAGTGAACGGGACACGGAACCTTCCTGACCGGTGTTTTTGGGTCTGTACGGGTCAGAATGCACGCCGGCCGCCTCCTCGCCCGCTCGTTGCTACACTGGACACGTACGGCGGACACGCCCGTGTGCATAGCTGTCGGAAACTTACCAATCCAGTTCAAGACAACGCCATACAAGGAGTAGCGGAATAATGCACTGCAACATAATTATTCAGGGCTAT
This sequence comes from Eriocheir sinensis, assembly GCF_024679095.1. Taxonomy (NCBI): domain Eukaryota; kingdom Metazoa; phylum Arthropoda; class Malacostraca; order Decapoda; family Varunidae; genus Eriocheir; species Eriocheir sinensis. The sequence goes on along the minus strand of NW_026112182.1, from coordinate 13,577 downwards.
GGCGCGGGTATCCTTACGGGTGAACTAGAAGGGGAGAGGTGTGAGGGTAAGCAGTACTTGCTCGATGCTACTGTCAAGCCTTCCCGGGGAGGGAGGGGGGGGCCAGGGCAGGGCGTGTGTCTGGCATGACAACACTGACGCGGTTTACCTTGGCCACCTCCCGCCCGGCCCGCGTCTCCGAGATGCCGACTCGTCCCTCTCTCCTCTTCCCGCATACCAGCCGCAGCCGCTCGCTCTCCGTGGCCTTCCGTCTCTCTGCTACACGCACACGGCTTTGATTCGTCTATTTTCCACTTCTTTTTACATGAAGTTATCGAACCGCGACCTCCCTTCACCCCTCAAGCTCACCATCAGTCAGCATCCCTCTCCAGGACAGGCACGTGGCTGTTTCCCTTTCCCTCTTCGTATTCGGCGTCGGTTAATTGAGGCTTTCCATCTCCTTCCACGACGTACGCAAGGCTTTTATTTCACTTTCCCTCTTCGTCTTATTGGGAGGCGCTGATATAATGTTTTTAGCGTGTATCTTCCTCAGACGCGTACGTGGTTTGCATGTTTCTCTCCCTTTTCTCTCGAGTCAGACACAAAACGGCCCGAAACTGACCTCTCTTTTGACCTCTCGTTCTGTGTCCTTTTGTTGGAGCAGCGTCTATATATAGCTGGCCTTTTTGTTCCTGTTTTTGTTGTTTGTCATTGAGCTGCCTCCCTTGCTGCAAAAAACAAACAAACTATATCGTGATGCAAAAACGCGAAGTGAAAGCAGAAGGGAGGATATTGCGTTCTAGCTGAGGCGGGGCGAGGCTTCTCCCACTAATCTTGCATAGAAGGATTTACTTCGCCCGCCAAGGCCACACCTCCACACGGGGACGCAACGCACTACCCACGCCTTCGTAATAACAAGGGATGGTATGAACTGGCAGGCTCCCCAAGGTCGTGGATTAGACGCGGAGACTTTATCAGTGTAGAAGCATGCGAGTTAGATTAGCTTTTTGGGGGGACGGGAGATTAAGATGAGGAAGATCACGGGTAAGATGAAGAGAAGGAGGAGGAGAAGGATGAGCAGGAGCAGGAGCAGGAGGAAAATATAGAAAACTTAAATGAATACACAGATAAAGTTAAATGGCAGGAGGAAATGAAGGAGACTGAGAACAGGGGGGATTGAGTGTCAGAGAGGAGGATAAGGAAGATGAGGAGGGTGAGGAGAAGAATGAGGAAGGAGAGAGGAGGAGGAAGAGGAAGAGAAGGAGGAGGAGCAAGATGGTGCCACGGGAGGAAGAAGCGAAAGGGTAAAAGTTGAAAGGTTAAGGATTCTGGTGGTGGGGTAGGGGAAGGGAAGGGAAGGGAAGGGAAGGGAAGGGAAAGGGAGAGGAGGGAGAGATGGGAGGAGTTACGGGCGTGGGGCGAGTAGGCGAAGGGGAGTGTCCTGTGGAGGGAGGGAGGGAGAAAGAGGAAGGGAGGGAGAAGAGAGGGAGGCTGTAGAAGATGGAGAGGCTGTGATGTAGACGACCTCGAGGCTTACGTAGGACTTCACTGCCTAGCTAATGTTACACGCCCTTCACCCGCCCCCCCCCACCCACCCCACACACTCTCTCTCTCTCTCTCTCTCTCTCTCTCTCTCTCTCTCTCTCTCTCTCTCTCTCTCTCTCTCTCTCTCTCTCTCTCTCTCTCTCTCTCTCTCTCTCTCTCTCTCTCTCTCTCTCTCTCTCTCTCTATCTATCTATCTATCTATCTATCTATTTATGTCTATCTATCTATTGGGTGTTAGAGAGGAAGACAAGGAAGGTAATAAGAAAGAAGAGAAAAATGAGGAAGGAGAGAGGAGGAGGAGGAGGAGGAGGAGGAGGAGGAGAAAGAGAAGGAGGAGAATCTATCTGTCTATCTATCTATCATTCACAGGCCTCACTTTCTGTAAAATAATAATGACACGCTTCAGTGCAGGATGAGGAAATGTTGTGTATTAATTCCGGTTTTCTTTCTTTTCCCCAGGTAAGCCAGGGCGCGGGGTGACCTGAAGACGGGGCGAGTCGTGAGTCTGGCGGTGCTGGAGGTGGAGGGAGAAGGTAGGAAGAGTATCGGGTTGCGTCTCCTCTCCACTGCCCTTCACTCGTAGACAAAAAAAAGGTGGAGAAGGGAAGGGAAGGGATGGGGTAGATACGAGGATAAAAACAACACGTGTAGAGAGAGAGAGAGGAAAAAAAAGCATTGGTATCTACGACGCGTGACTGAGTCGTGTTGTAAACTTAGACTCATACTTCCTTGTTATCCATCTCCAGTAGACAAGAAGAAAGGTAAACAAAGCCAGAGAGAATAAGAACAGTTTGCCATCAACCCCAGAACACTGCTGTCTAAATGGCGCGACTAATTTGTTTATTATGACGTTCACTGACAAACATATTATGATTTACGATAATTAAGTTTAGTTTATGTCGTAAGAAAGAAGAATGCGAGGACAGCCAGGATGGAGATAAAAATGTACACTATTTATATGCATATATACGGGGAGGCGGCGGCCGAGTGGGCAGCATGCAGACGTGGTGAGCCCGTGGATCTAAGTTCGAGTTCCATCGAAACACGCTGATTTTTTAAACCATGGCCGAGTGGCGGAAGATTAACCATACACTGCCCAGATCTTCAATCGACCTAACCAGCGATTTCGGTCAAGAGGAGCACCGGGGCAGTATGGGCAATTAGAGTCATATATCACAGCAGCCACTTTAAATAAAATTCAGCCGCGCCATTAACGCGCTGGGGGCGTCGAGGAGACCCCACAAGACACCCGCCCGGTGCCACAGGAAGCCACTAATATATATATATATATATATATATATATATATATATATATATATATATATATATATATATATATATATATATATATATATATATATATATATATATATATATATACTAAAGCTTCAATTCTCTCTCTCTCTCTCTCTCTCTCTCTCTCTCTCTCTCTCTCTCTCTCTCTCTCTCTCTCTCTCTCTCTCTCTCTCTCTCTCTCTCTCTCTCTCTCTCTCTCTCTGAACGTCACAATCATAATTTTTTTCAACTGACATGCCAAGACGTTAGTTTGTCCCTAAGAAACTAAGTCATCTGTCTCTTCCCCGACGAATTTCTACTTTTTTCGTCAACTTTTCGAGACCCAGGATAAAGTAAGTCAGTTAGAGCATCTACCAAGACACCTTCCGTGATCCGTCTGTCGAAGCCAAGATAGTACCACACTGATCCACCCTAGTTCAAGCCTTTCACACACCCGAACTCCGTCGACCACAAGTTCATGGAGGTCATTCCAGCCTCGCCCACATTCTGCTAGCCCGCCCACCACCTCTACCACCACCGGCGCCACCACCAGCCTCCACTCCTACTCCTCCACCCTGCCTCCCACACCACGCATTCCTTCCTCCCCCCTCCCTGCCTTCCTCCGCCTTAGTGAGTGTTGATAGAATCTCTTCGGGTGTAAATAGTAGATGGTCCTTGAACGGCTGCCTCACACAAAAGGGAGGAGCATGGATTTACCTCACTCTCCAACCGTCTGAGAACTGTGCCAACCCGGATGTCCTGCCTCCCGCGTGTCCTGGGGTACGCACGCCGCTACATGCTTGAATGCCAGGGCGTCAGGCACCGTGGCATCGCTCGTGTAGGCTAAGATCTTGTCACTGCTCAGGAAAGTGTATATAGCCTTTGTGGTGCATTGGCTGTAGTACGATAACTATGATTATGAGTGCATAGAGCTGGGATTGCTTCTTAATTGCAGATAAATCAAATGTAAAGACAAACGAGAGTAATCCAGATGTCATAATCGAATCTGTGGCCGAAGTTAATCAAGGTATGCTAATCCATTTTCAGCTCAGAACCCAACCGATGCATTAAAAAAAAAAAAAAAAAAAACATTAGTCGGGGGCAAGGGGACAAACCACAATGCTCGGAGTGCATAAGCAAAGCAGGGCGTTGCCGCTGTTCTCGTCTCCCTCCTCCCGGCCTGCGAAAGTGTGGTGCTGAGGATCCTTTACACCGACACTGTCACATCCGGGTTACCAGCCATCACAGTTTACATTGCCCAGGTTTCTCCATGCAGGCGGCAGTCACTTACTGTCAAATAGCAAGACAGGCTGACCAGCTGGGTGGAGTGTGGATCAATTCTCCTAGTTTTGAGTCGAGACACACGGGTTTATGGCTGAGTGCGCTAACCACTACCCAGGGTTGGCACTAATCGTTAATTATACGTTCGGAAGGTGCCCCTGAATGACTCCAGTCCTGAAAAGAGCGCATGAGTCATAAGTATAGGTAAGTTACACACGCGGCCATGAGGCAGTAACGCCGCCTTTGAGTAGTCTTAAGTATCCTCCTCGTGAGCTTTTTCTTCCGTTTCGCCGACGAGTGAAGGACGAGACCTTTAACGTACACACACACACACACACACACACACACACACACACGTCCTCAATGCGTGGCCACTCGTTTGTCGGACACAGTTTTTCTTGGGAGTCGTGAGAAAGAGTCAGCGAAGGGAAAGCCGAGAGGCATGACATTTACGAAGGGCTGAGGCTCGTAGCACTCAGCGGGTATGCGATGCGGGGAGATAATGCGTGGGGCGGCGATGATAGGAAGACATTACTTACTCTGATTGGAAAAGGCCATCACGCAAACAAGACATTTCTAATTAACTCCTAACCCAATCAAGTTACCATTGTCGTTTTTGTTGCTGTTGTCGTTCCTGTGATCGTGGTTGACCTGTTGTTGTTGAAGTGCCTGCGATATTATGGTAGACTCGATATAATAAGGAATTTTGATGTGTTGCATGTAAACAGCATGAGTAGCCAAATATTATAAATAGCCTAGCCTCGCATTCAACAGCTATTATTCAATATTTCATGTTATTTCGATTATTAATCATTATTTGCATGCAGTAAATTATCAAGATATCCTTTATATGCACTTGCAGAGCCAGATGTCTTTTAATATACCTGAAATGAACTATAAATCAATGAATTTGAAAAACCATAGATCGTTCGAGCATGATATGACTATAATAGTATGTTATTTGATACAAGCTTGTCTTTTCGTGTGCTTGTACGTTAGATTATAATTATCGATGCAAACGACTGAGATGTTCATTGTATACATAAACATTCAACTATATTAATGAAAAATAAGCTTGAATGTCTATTACAACAGTTGATATTCACGTACTCACGAACTAGAAATGCGCAGGTGCCACATCCATCAAAATTCCCGCTTTGTTGGTGGACAGACGAAATGAAACAGACTATAGTAGTAGTAGTAGTAGTAGCAGTAGTAGTAGTAGTAGTAGTAGTAGTAGTAGTAGTAGTAGTAGTAGTAGTAGTAGTAGTAGTAGTTATAGTAGTAGTAGTAGTAGTAGTAGTAGTAGTTATAGTAGTAGTAGTAGTAGCGGTAGGAGCAGTAGTAGTCGTAGAAGTAGATGTAGCAGTATACAAGTGGCAGTACTAGCCATAGCGGTAGCAGCAGGCAGGAACAGCAGAAGTAGCAGCAGCAGTCGTATCAAAACCATTACAGGTGCTCACTACGCTGACATATTGCTTGTTTTCGACGTTCATTGAGGCGCGACCCCTCCATCCCGCCCACCAGCTGCCGTCCCCAGACAAACAAACCTAACCAGCGCGACGGAGCCTGACTCGAGGGCGTGTCTTGGGCGAGGCGGCACGACGCTGGAGCCAGGAGGAACTTCGCGTAGGTCAGGGAGGGTGAAGAGGAGAGAGGGAGAAGGAAGTGGAAAAGAAGGAAAAAAAAAGAAGGATTGTGAGAAGGATAACGAAAGCAGGCAGAGAGGAGGAAAGAGTGAGGAATTTTGAGAGGTGTGACTCTCTCTCTCTCTCTCTCTCTCTCTCTCTCTCTCTCTCTCTCTCTCTCTCTCTCTCTCTCTCTCTCTCTCTCTCTCTCTCTCTCTCTCTCTCTCTCTCTCTCTCTCTCTCTCTCTCTCTCTCTCTCTCTCTCTCTCTCTCTCACACACACACACACACACACACACACACACCAGTGATAAAAAAATGACCCTTTGACTAACCTCCCTGTGTGCGTGTGACCTCAAACGACAAAAAAGACAAAGAGAAAGGAGGAATAAAAAGAAAAAAAAAGCAACAACAGTAGTCTTTTGTCTCCTCGGTTTGCAAAATAATGTCTGCAAGCTTTCTTTCATTCTTCTCCTTCCTTCCGTCTTTTCCTTCCTTCCTGCACGCCTTCTTCCTCTTCCTTGCATTGTTTTGTTTTTTTCTTCTATTATTTCATCCCTCCATTATTTATCTATATTTCGTGCTGCCTTACTAATTTCTTCTTTTGTTTCATCTATTTTATTTTCTTGTATCCCTTTCTTTCTTTTGTTCATGATCGTCCTCATAGTTCCTTCATTTTTTACTTTGTTTTTCCTTTTTATGTTATTTTCTTACATTCCCCATGACAACCTTTTTTTTTCTCTCCTTCCTTCCGCCCTTCGTTTATTTTTGTTTTGCTTTTTTGTGTGTCTCTCTTCTACGGCCCTTCTTTTTTTCAACTTTCTCACATACCTATACACTTTTTCTTTCTTTCCCTTTCGCTGGTGATGATCGTTACGGCAAAAATAGAAGAAGATATAAATAACAAAATATACTTCTTTCTTTCTTCCTCCCTTCTACAATCCACTTTCTCTGCTCCATAAGCGCTACCCACACTCCCCCGCCACTCCCTGATCCCTCTCCACTCCTCTACTCCCTTGCCCACTCCATTACGTCACAGACAAAACGAATTCTAACCAGTTTGTGGAGTTTTGACATAAATCTTCCTTTCTGGCACAGTGTAGACTTTCATGTTTGTCTGTTTGCCTCTCTGTTTGTCTGTCTGGTTGGCTGTTCGTTTTTTTCTGGCTGGCTAACTGGCTGGTCTGTCTGTTTGTCTGTCTATCTGTCTAGTTGGCTGTACGTGTTTCTGGCTGGCTTATTGGCTGGTTGTCTGTCTGGCTGAGTAGGTGGCTAGATGGTTGTATCCACGCACCAAATTTAATGTCTGTTTTAGTTAGCTGTCTGTCTGTTTTCCTGTCTAGCTGTCTCTCTCCGTCTGTGTCTGTTATCTTTCTTTATTCGTCCTGTCTCTCTGGCTGTCTGTAGCTGTCCGTCTGAAGTGCCTGTTTGCCATGTGTGTTTGTCTGGCTGTCTAAATTAATACCATTCATTCCCGTGAAGTGATTAGAGAAAACGATTTATTATGAAAAAAAAAGATACAGAAAGATAAGGAGACTGAAACGCATGGAGGCAAAAGGGGCAGCGAACCGAACTATAGTGTGTGTGTGTGTGTGTGTGTGTGTGTGTGTGTGTGTGTGTGTGTGTGTGTGTGTGTGTGTGTGTGTGTGTGTGTGTGTGTGTGATCATTGGCGGTCATGGCTCGTTTGTTGGTGTCTGGGGAACGCACGTGATCGACTGACTACACCTCCGTTCAAGGTCACAAAGAATCTTCATCACCATCACCATTACCACCACCACCGCCATCAACAATAAGTCTCCGTTGCACCGTGAAGACAACAGAAGACAATAGTGATCGAGAGACTTCCACTTCCACCCACGTAGACCATCACCACCACCTCCACCACCACCACCACCTCCACCACTATCATCGCCACCAAACAGGTTGTAGCATCGCGGAGGAAGAAGCATCAGTCTGATTGAGAGACACACCACCACCACCACCACCACCACCTCCTCCACCACCACCTCGACGACCACTATTGCTGGACCACTATACCATCCCCTTCAACCATAACTATCCAACCATAACTACCATGAGAGAGAGAGAGAGAGAGAGAGAGATGTGCCACCCTCATCACCCCCACTAACCACCCCTTATCACTATCATCCACACCACGAACCACCTCTTACCACCACCACCACCACCGCTATTATCCATTACGAAAGCCCACTGCGCCGTGAAGAAAAAACGATGTAATGAGAGAAAGAAAAAAAGAAAATCATCGCTACCTTGAACTAGAATCTCTTTAAAAATTTCCCTTTCTCTCCCTCTGTTTTCCTTGTCCTGAATATCAATGTAGCTACTCTCTCCCTCTTCCCACGCTTCCACACACTGCGATAAACTAACTAAACACGGCTTGTCTCCTCCCCGTTAATTATCTCGCTATAGTTAACACTGCGTCATCGGTACATTCCTTCCTCCTGTCTTTATACTTCTTTTGAACTCATGTATGTCTCTTTATGTACTGTTTTCCCTCGTCCCTTCCTTCTTCCTCCTGTATGTGTATGTATTGTGTTCCCTTGTTCCTTTCTTCCTCTTCCTGTATGCTTCTCTTCGTACCGTGTTTCCTTGTCCCTTCCTTCTTCCTCCTGTATGTCTATGTATTGTGTTCCCTCGTTCCTTTCTTTCTCTTCCTGTATGTCTCTCTATGTACTGTTTTCCCTCGTCCCTTTCTTCCCCATCATGTATGTCTCTCTGTGTAGCGTTTTCCCTCGTCCCTTTCTTCCTCCTGTAAGTCTCTCTGTGTACTGTGTTTCCTCGTTCCTTCCCCTTCCTCGCCACGCAGGGATGAGGCACTAAAGGACTGGAGGTACTTGTGGTTTCCCTGTGACTTACCTCCTCCAAGTACACAAGACCCAGAGTACATTCATCCCCTCTTTGGTTGTTCTTTTTTATCTCTCTTTCCTTCCCGTGATATAAGCGAAGGAAGAGTCAGCTTAGATAAATATGAATGAAGAAGAATGTATTTTTTACTTGACTTATATAAAACACCAACAACTGAGAATAAATGAAAACCGTCAGAGTGCAGGATAGGATTTCTCTCTATCAATCTCTCCATCTATCTATCTATCTATTTATCTATCTATCTATCTATCTATAAATTTATCTTTATATCCATGACACAGCGTTCCACAGAGCTTGAAAATAATGTGCTTTTTAATGACACTGTTCTGATATCAAAATTATTAGTATTGTTTTTATTCTTCTGCAGGCTTTTCTTTCTACACTTAATCAGTCTAAAGATTGAGGTTTTTATTTTTTGTATTAGTCTTACACTAAATATCTTGTAGGAACATTTCTTTGAACCATAATTTTGCCTGTCTCTCCTGTCTCGACCTGCAGCGGACTTAATATCCACCTAAGGTTTGCTATTTACACTTGCTATATGCCTGCCAATTCCTTCTGTCTTACCCTCGGAAAAACCTAATATCATCTTACTTTCAACGATTTACATTCCTTCCCTTACGTCTTCTGTGTCTGAGAATCTGAGAAGAGCAATACGATCCACCATCCCTTGTACTCCCTGACCAGCTTCTGCTCTAACTACACATCGTATCCAAACCTGAGAAAGACTTAATAATATCCCTTGCTTGCCCGCCTGTCTCCGTGCCCTGATGCTGCCCGCCCCTCCTGTCCGAGCTCGAGGAAGACTTAATATTACTCCCTGTTTTCCTGTATGCACGCTCGCCCCGCCTGCTTCGCGCCCTGCCCGCCGCTGTCAAACTAACGTAACATGTGTGACTATGAGCGTGGGGATGAAGGCGGACCAGATGACCACACCAGGCTAACGTACTGCTCAGGTGTGTGTGTCTGTGTGTGTGTATGACTGAGCACCACACACACACACACACACACACACACACACACACACACACACACACACACATATCCGGGTCTTTCCCTGTCTATGGCTCCCTATAAAGTTGTCGTTTTAATAATTTTATTCTCTTTTTTACATAGTTATGGCTGTTATATGGTTATATGGCTTTTGTTATGACTGTTATATATGTGGTATCAATTTGGTAATTCTCTCTCTCTCTCTCTCTCTCTCTCTCTCTCTCTCTCTCTCTCTCTCTCTCTCTCTCTCTCTCTCTCTCTCTCTCTCTCTCTCTCTCTCTCTCTCTCTCTCTCTCTCTCTCTCTCTCTCTCTCTCTCTCTCTCTCTCTCTCTCTCTCTCTCTCTCTCTCTCTCTTACCCTTGCCACTCCCACCTCATACCACGTAACAGGTTTTGCCAACGTGTGTGTGTGTGTGTGTGTGTGTGTGTGTGTGTGTGTGTGTGTCTTCTATTGGATGCCGTAACATTAGTTTTCGCAAAATACGAACAACTAAATAATCACTACAAAGTTGTAATGACGCATCCAGCCCGCGAAATTCTGGCTGTTCTTAATTATCTTCTGTTTCGTTTACCTTTTGAGTGCGGAGAGACGCGAGCTTTGTGCATAAGCTTGTGGCTTGTGGTTCTTGAAATGAATCCTGAAAATTAAATGAGCGTTTGCCTCAGCACAATACCCAGAATGGTGGATACAATTTGTGCAAAACTTTAATTATATTTTGTTACATATTTATAGGGTTTGGAAACGGATCCACTCGAGCCAATGCACCCATGTTTGTTTCCTTATAAAGCCGCCACTGATCGCCCTCAAGTACACTTTTTCCTTCCCGTGAGTGTACGATGCAGGTAGAGTTTTTTCCTTAACCGTGTACCAGCGACGGGCCAAATTTGTGGCTTTACCGTGTACCAGCGACGGGCCACATTTTTGCCATGATATAACCCCCCCAAAATAGATGATGCATAAACTGATCACAAATGCGTTGATATATATTATGAAATGGTTTGTGTGAATGAAGAGTTTTTTCTCATTTTTCTCGCTTAGAGGGGACTTTAGGAGCATGATCCCCGCAGCTACCGGATTAAAGTTTACAACCTAAGTAAATAACGAAAAAATAGAAACAACAAAAAAAAAATAATAAGACTCTAAACGCCAACCCTATCAAAAAAGAAGGAAAAAGGTAAATACGCAAAGGCTGCAAGTATTTTTTTAAACCCTATAGATAAATAAATAATAAGCTAGGAACATAAAAGAGGTAATTAGGTCCCGCTAATCGCCGACCCTATCATGCAAGAAGAAAAAAAAAAAAAGGGTAAAAACACAAAGGTCAGGTTGGCGTGAGCACAAAGGCCTTGCTTAACCCATAGTGCACCTCACGCTCATTAGGTTACCTGGCGCACTTTTCCCGCGGGGTCACACCACACCCTCACTACTCCTCCCTCGCCCCCCGTGATGAGGTAACCGAGTGCATCCATAACTTGACGTGAGGGAGTTGTAGGTGTGGACAGGGGGCGGGAGGTGTGTTACAGATTTGCGGAGGGTTAATGAGGTGAGCCAAAGGTGAGAAGGTAACCCAAACAAAGGTGCCTATATGAAGTGTGAAGTGAGCATTATGTGTATGTGAAGAGGGATACTAACGTTTTCATTAAGGTAATATATAAAGTGTAGGTAAGCATGAGGTATACATATGTGGTGATGCTAGTTGAAAGTGTGCCTAGAATGAGGTTGAACATAGGTATGGTAAAGTAAAAGGTAAAGGTAAATAGGGTAGATTGCTAATTACCTGAGAAAGGTTGATATGAGTTGAAGCATGTTGACTTTTCACAGTGGGTAGATATGTACCTTGCTGGTTGCGTGGATGGTGGTAGCACACACGGGGCAGGGCGGGGCCAGAAAGAGTAGAGCCAGGGCAGGGCAGGGCAGGGCAGGGCAGGGCAGGGCAGGGCAGGGCAGGGTGGCCGGTGACGGGACACCACAACACGCTAAAGGTTACAGAAGGTTACGAGGGTTACGGCAACGCCCTGATACACGCGAAAGTACAGAACATACACACACGAACATGGCACATATAAATACATACACACATAAAGACACATTAACCCAAACACACACACACACACACACACACACACACACACACACACACACAAAGTCTGGGTGGAGCAGCTTCTGGGCCTCCTCCTCCCTCTCTCTCCCTCTCTCTCTCTCTCTCTCTCTCTCCCTCTCACCGCCATATATGTGTAATCACCGGCTTAAAAAAAAATCTACTATGTAAACGACTCCACAAGGGTGCCATTTTCGCCAATGATTGCGTCGCTAATCCTACGAGTGTGCCGCATAAAAAGCACTAAAACAGCCGTTCGCTAAACCGGCAGCTGTCTTCACCAGTCCAATTTGACCAGAGAAAAAAAATCACAAATTATAATAAAGCCTGATGTCGAGCTTCCCGGGATCGAGCGAGGAGAGAAAAACACTGCAGGGGAATCTCAGTGATGCCCGCCGAGTACAAATTGCGTTGGAATAGCGGACGGACTGGGAGGGTACATAAACAAGAAAAAAAAGCTGTTTCGTTCCCAGTCGGTGGAGACCAGGTATGCGGAAAGCAGGTGTAGACGGCGAGGCAGGTGAAGTCTCAGGTTGGTACTCTCAGTCGCGTTCGTCTCTCATATCAGCTATTTCCAAAGGCCGAAAAGGAGATGAATCGGGTTCTCATGAGTGTTTTCCTCACTTTCATTATACAGAAGCTTTGTCAAACTATCACCAGGGTCATAAAACTATCCATGGAAATGCCCACAAGTCCTATGTACACCGTGTCAACAGTGTGTGCTTGGGCGCCGAAATGTTGACGAATACCGCCTTTAGTGTCCAGCGCCTCACCACACACCTTGATCAACGTTGCCAGATTGTCGTACTCAGCCACCTATGTTTGCCGATATCCGACCCCAAAACTGCCTTCACATATAGTTATCGTTAAAAAAGTTAATCATTGGTGTTTTTTTAGCAATAGTTATGGCTCAGAAACAGGTAAATACTAGGCTCTGAGTACGATAATCTGGCAACGATGACCTTGATCCACGTATACACACACATACACAAGGTACATGAAAATACACACGTACAAACAAACACATTAATACACCCACCTACACACACACACACACACACACACACACACACACACACACACACACACACACATTTCACGTCACCAGTCGTTAGTAAAGGTGTGAAAGAAACAGGTAATGGTATATGAAAGGGGATAGGCAGCTATTTTCAACATTAATATGCATACCTACACATCCACACACAGACACCCACATCCCCCGACACACCTACACCCACCACTCCACACACACATGAACATACTTAACGTCACCTGTTAGCAAGGTATGAAAGTAACAGTGCTACTGGTATGGAAGGGGTTACTGAACTATTATCAACATAACATTTCCACGCTGCAGAATGTGGCGTAATGCCACCCTACTGAAAAATACTGGCATAGTTAACTTGCTTTCATATTCTCCAATTCATATAGTTTCCTTGTTAGTGGAGCCAAAGAGAATGAATGGCACACATCAAACCCTAGACAGCTCAAGAACTAAAGCCAATCTTCTGCCTTTTAACCTCAGAAATTTTCTCCCCACCTTGTTTAGCGGAAGTTAATGTGTTGGGGAGGAGGAGAATGAAAAGGTAAAAGAAGGGAAGGGTAGATTCTCTCCCTCTGAGATTAGTGTAAAAGCCCCCCTGACTTCAATATTTCCTTCCTTTGCTTTGTTAGAGTAAAAATATTATGAAGAAATCTGCTAATAAGAATATCAACGCTCTATTTATCACGAGCCGTTTTCTTAGATTAGAATGTCGTTAAATTTCCGACGCAATACGCGTGTGTGAAAAGCGAAGCAAAAGCTTTCCGGATTCATGGTTAAGAACAGACGCATCGGAGAGCTGGTTTCTTTCCTTTCCCGCAAATCTTCTCAGGGTCTTGTTACGTTGG
>NW_026112181.1:175000-199323 GCF_024679095.1 Eriocheir sinensis | reverse complement strand
GTAATTATATACTGAATTTGTAATGGAGCCAAGATAAAAAATCTATGATTTTCAGTGGTCATACCATGATCTTATGAAAATAAATAGGTTGACATACATAATTAATTACTACGTATTTTGTTATGACGACTATTGCACATTAATACCATAGCTTTGAACCCAATGATGAATATCTTCAAGCAAGACACAAATAGCAACAGATTGGTCACCAATTCACTCAGTAAACAAATTCATATATTCAATAAAGTAGTGGAATCCAGTTTTCAGCATCTTTTATTATTATGCCAATATTCTAAACACTCAGCTTGCAAACACAGAGCATCAGAGAGCACTGGAGAGCAGCATGAGTCTAATTAGGTGCTAATGAATATCTTGCCTGCATCACAGACTACATAAAATGCAAATATGATCGGTGCCTAAAGGTGTTATAAGCTAATGATGGTAAATATATATATATATATATATATATATATATATATATATATATATATATATATATATATATATATATATATAGATATATATATATGTATATACATATATACATATATATATATATATATATATATATATATATATATATATATATATAAAACTGTCTGCCCTAGTGTCCCTCCCCCTTTTGAGGTCCAAATGACGCCCCTGATTGTAACAACGTATCTTGTAACATCCATGACTGGGTGCCGGTGCAAATCTCCTCATTGAAAACCGAGAAATTAATCTAGGCTCTAGGGAACTCGGAAAAATCCAAGTTAGAGAGTGCTGGCTGTGGTGATTGAGCCAGTGACCTTCGACATACAATGTCTGTCAGTGGAGCCAATAAAGGTAAAGGTAAAGTTGGGGCATACGCTGTAGCAGCGCGTGGCCTTGGTGCTCATCTCTGTAACATTGGCCCTTGAGCCTGTGGTGGGAGGGAGCCCATTACCCCGGGACACAGGGCCAGTGTGACATCCGGGTTACCACAGTTTCCCCAGGTAATCATTTATCGACCAGCCCGAGAGGGAGAATGATCAGCTGGGTGAGCTGCACGCCGACTGCCCAGGCCGGGCTTCGAACCCGGGCCCGCGTAGAAGCCAGGCATGCTGACCACTAGACCACGGAGGCGTATTGGATCCCAATCTCAAGTGAACCCACTCACAATGGCACACAATTTTTTTTCTGGAAAATTTTGTGCTTTGAATGAATTTGCTAACCATTTCTGTCGAAAAACAGCACAGATTATTTTTCACCCCTTCCACCCTAACCTCCTCAGTAATAAAAAAAAAGTGACAAAATCATAGCCTTGAGGCAGTAATATTCAGCCCCAGCATCAAAAAATTATACTGCTGCCCTATGAAAGGCATCTCTTAACTCCGATGAAGTAGGTGGTGACTGTGGTGGAGCAGCTTCATTGTCATCCCTAGCAGTGGCAGGTGTCATAGGGCCAGCAGATGATGAAGCAGTGGGTGGTGTCATTGGGCCAGCAGATGATGAAGCAGTGGCAGGTGTCATAGGGCCAGCAGATGATGAAGCAGTGGCAGGTGTCATTGGGCCAGCAGATGATGAAGCAGTGGCAGGTGTCATAGGGCCAGCAGATGATGAAGCAGTGGCTGGTGTCATTGGGCCAGCAGATGATGAAGCAGTGGCAGGTGTCATTGGGCCAGCAGATGATGAAGCAGTGGCAGGTGTCATTGGACCAGCAGATGATGAAGCAGTGGCTGGTGTCATTGGGCCAGCAGATGATGAAGCAGTGGCTGGTGTCATAGAGCCAGCAGATGATGAAGCAGTGGCTGGTGTCATTGGACCAGCAGATGATGAAGCAGTGGCAGGTGTCATTGGGCCAGCAGATGATGAAGCAGTGGCAGGTGTCATTGGGCCAGCAGATGATGAAGCAGTGGCAGGTGTCATTGGACCAGCAGATGATGAAGCAGTGGCTGGTGTCATTGGGCCAGCAGATGATGAAGCAGTGGCTGGTGTCATAGGGCCAGCAGATGATGAAGCAGTGGCTGGTGTCATTGGACCAGCAGATGATGAAGCAGTGGCTGGTGTCATAGGGCCAGCAGATGATGAAGCAGTGGCTGGTGTCATTGGACCAGCAGATGATGAAGCAGTGGCTGGTGTCATTGGGCCAGCAGATGATGAAGCAGTGGCTGGTGTCATTGGGCCAGCAGATGATGAAGCAGTGGCTGGTGTCATTGGGCCAGCAGATGATGAAGCAGTGGCAGGTGTCATTGGGCCAGCAGATGTTGAAGCAGTGGCTGGTGTCATTGGGCCAGCAGATGTTGAAGCAGTGGCTGGTGTCATTGGGCCAGCAGATGATGAAACAGTGGCAGGTGTCATTGGGCCAGCAGATGTTGAAGCAGTGGCTGGTGTCATTGGGCCAGCAGATGTTGAAGCAGTGGCTGGTGTCATTGGGCCAGCAGATGATGAAGCAGTGGCTGTTGCCGGAGCAGCTGATGGTATATTTTCCACAAGTAATGAACAATGTGCTGGGATGGTCTCTAGCAATACAGCAGCGGGGCTGAAAAAAAGCGTTATATATTAGTCATGATTAATGCATGTAACTTAACCCCTTAACTGCGGATTTGCTGCAAGAAAACGTCACCAAACCACAGAAATGGAACAAATAGTGGTTGCTACAATTCAGTGAAGAAAATGTAGTCCTACACCTTGGGAGGGGATATCCAGCATACCAATACCACATGGGAAACACTCCACTATCCACCGCAGAGGCAGAGAAAGACCTGGGACTATTATGTTACCAGGCTAGCAGTGGAAGCCAAATCCATGCCAATCGTAGCGGATGGGTTAAATAGGTACGTAGTTGAAGAAAAAGGATCTTAAAGGTGAAATATTACTTATTAACAGAAATATTCCACTATTTGTTATTGGTTGTAAAATAATTGACTGATAAAGTGTGTATCTACAAAGAATATGAATTTAAGAGTGATTAATAAATTGTTTTAATGAGAATATAAAAGTTTTTCCCCCATAACATACAGGCCAGTCAATATTTCACTGCTGCTTGACTGTTGCTGCTGTCCTATCCCTAACACATCATCAGCTGTGTCAATGCTGAGTGGCTCTGGTACCCCTTCAAATACATGAGACGAGCAGCCTATGATGTCATCCACCAGTTTATCTACCACAGTTAATGTCTGCGTATCTGTGGTGCCACACGTGTGGGGCACTCAGGTGCTGGGGGAAATGTCATTGTTATGAAGGGGCAGGGGTAAACCAGTGTATGCTGTGAGGCCTTGGTGTGGAAGTTCCTGTCTGAACTGTGCAGCTAATCCCCCATGCAGTGAGGGCCTTTTTTACTCCCTCAGGGGCTGTGCAGCTGAGAGAGTGGTGGACATGAGTGTGAGTGTGTGAGTGAGTGTGTGCCTGTCTTGGCTAAAACCCTTCATTGGGGGAAGATAGCCAAGGTATTTCGATAGATTGATAGTCATTGACAGATGAACATCAAAAAAATTTATATATAAAATATACAGTTCACTGCTATGAACTTATTAACTTTAAGCTGAAATAAAGGCATTGTGGCCAGTATAGCTGCATTCTGTGAGCACATAAAAAACTAACTAATATAAGTTTTACATTTAAAGACATAACAACTAAAAAAAATACCAGTCTGCCGCTGCTCATTCTTGCACTTGGTAATGCGAGGCTTTGATTTTTGTTGTACGTTGTACCAACGCCTCTCACAGTCATCCTGCGTACGGGGTCCACTCCCAGGTAAGGCACTGTCAGGGTATATATGTAAAGCGAGTATCTTAATCGTTTCTCTATGGCATGCTATTTATTTCACATACCTTCTCCAATAACATTTAATACATGCTGTGATGGAAATCTAAATCAGTACCGGTATTTTATTTACATGCATCATAAGACATTAACTTTTTAGTTGTTATGAACATGGCCATAAATACTACTTTTCATTACCTACTTTTCTAAAATGCTTTTCTCTAAGTAGGATGATATTACACAATACAGCTATACAAAAAAAAATCAAAGCATTAATCTTAATTCCATTCTTTTGAGTACTTCTAACCTAACATTATATCACCAGAAACTGTTTGACCAATGCTATCAAAATAATATTTTAATCTTACTTTACCATTCTCATCAAATCTATCTATTCCGATATAGTCTTAACATAAAATACTTGTAAAAGTGTTGAGAGTCTGGCATGCCCAACCCACCCACCCCCCCAAAAAAATCTAAATAAGGAATAAATAAAATAACAGGTAAATATGACTTGACTCTCTTATACTAACCCCCTTTCCACCCTAACAAACTTGGGGACCTACCATGTTAGGTTAGGACGTGCTAGGTAGGACAGGTTTAGCAGGAGTTGGTTTAGTTATGTTAGATGGCGCAATAGGCAACAACGTAAAAAAAATAAAAAAATAAAAAGATTGTTGAGGGAGTGGGGGTTGCAGCAGAAATGGTCATGATAATGCTATTCACATGGAGCAGTAGGAAAAAGTATGTTCTGTTTGGAAACTCTGTGGTTGTGTTTGTAAACAAAAATACCCATTTGACGAGGTTAGGTTAGTTTGCAAGTTACTTGAATCATGAACGTGTGAATATGTAACAAACAAAATAAAAGCGTTAACCTTAATCTCATTATCTTGAGTACATTCCAATCTAACATTATATCACCATAATCTGTTTGACCAATGCTATAAATATACTATTTTAATCTTACTTTACCATTCTCACGAAACTTACCTATTCCCATATAGTCTTGACATAAAGTATTTGTAAAAGTGTCCATAGTCTGGCATGCCTAGCATCACCCCCCCCGCCCCCAATAAACAAATAATAAACAAATGAAAAAAAAAAAAAAAGGTCAAATATGCCTTAACTATCTATACCAACCCCCTCTTACCCCCCAACAAACTTGGCATGTTAAGTTAGGATGTGTTCGGTAGGACGGGGCAGGTTTGGCATGGTTAGGTTTAGCTATGTTAGGTTGTTGAGGGAGAGGGGGTTGTGGCAGAAATGGTCATAATGAAACTATTCAGATACAGAATGAAAAGGTATGTTCTGTTTGGAAGGTCAGTGGTTGTGTTATTATGCAAAAAATACCCACTTGATTTGGTTAGGTTAGTTTGTAAGCTAACTGAAGCATGACTATGTGATTACCAACCTTGTTACAGCTTCTGCCACTTCAGTCCACGCTCTCTTCTTATCCTCAGGGGTGATGCTCTTCCCATAACACCCTCTGATTGTACGTATTTTTTCATGAATTTGACGTAAGAAGACCGTTTCATCTGGCGACCAATTAAACTTACTCCTTTTCTGCGCTGGTTCTCCGGCCCGTAGATCATTGGGGCAGATGACGTGGTTATGGTGCGGTAATTTCAGCAGAGCAAGTTGTGACGCAGGAGGGAAGATAAGGGTATTGACGAGTGACGGAGTAAAAACAGCCTTGGAGGCTGCTTCTATCTGCCACAAAACTCAGTATTTTCTTGTGTTTGCCATTTATTATGTTTCTGTTGTACATTTATACATCTTTTCTTTATTTTTCTTTTGAAATATATACTTAATTCATGTCGGATGTTTACGTTTTGCACGGAGGCGTCCTTAGCAACGAGCCCGCCATAAAGAAGAAGAAGAAGATAATAGTAGCCAGGATTTGCTAATACTTACACTCAAAGTTGACGAGGATAGCTGTTACTCTTAATAAATTGAAACTATTAACTTTGATAGTAACTTTAAGAGTAAAAGTTAATAGCTCGTGAGGATACGGGCCCAGGTGATCTATTTTGAGAAACATTCATTGACGACGTAGGCTCACGTGGCCGTAGCCTATTCATGTTATCCGTATAATATTTTCTGACCACAAATTCCAAATTTCTAAAAATTATGATTGATAGACTTCATTTTCTGTTTATGTAATACTTTTTTTCTACAGCGTGTGTCATTTCTTGAATTCACGCAGGCTTGGGATTTGTGTCTTTCCATTCTTTACATATTTCCTCCCTGGTCACAAAACGCCAGAAAACGCTTCACGTACGTACTCTATGTAATGTAGGAAAGTCATTACTGAGTCGGCTGATGCCCGGATAATTCAGTTAATCAGGTAGTTAGATAATGAAATAATGATTAAGAATAATTACTGCAAAACACGTTAGGTGAAGAATCAGCAGCCAAGCCTAATCTATAGCAATAAGTGACCCAAGTTTTCTCATGAGTTTGGAAGTGCTCACCTTAGTTCTAAGTTTCACTAAACCCTTGCCAGAAAAGCTGCAGGGGTCACAACAAGAACTGATGGGTGCTCTTGGAAGTGTAGCTACACAGAGCTGCATAGATGCATTTCAGTCCTATCGTGATGGAAATAAGTTCAACCAACTTTTTGCCCAAGCTGAGGAAAGGTACGGAGATATCATCCAGAAGCCTTGAACAATCAGTGGTCATCATAAACATAATTAAGGCTAACCCTTCAACAGCAACTCCATAGGAGTACTATCGAAGAGCTATTTTTCTCCCATTTTCGGACACTGCTATAGCACAACTTAGGGAAAGGTTTGCATCTAAACACATTAGGAGTTTTTTGTTGGGAAATCTTGTTCCCTCTTTTTCAGTTGATAATGGCTTTGGTAAACTGAAGGAGTCAGTTGAATTTTATGGAAATTTCTTGATGGAGATGCCGATCTCGTTGAAGATGAATATCTACGGGGGCAGAGTTATTGGAAGCGTCGTGAATCTCATGAGAGGTCAAAGCAAGTTCTTGAGACATTAGCATGTGCCAAAAAATTGGGCACACGTCCAAAATTTTCCACCCTATTGCAAATTTTTCAACCCGACCTGTTAGCACTTTCACCAATGAGCGATTATTAAGTGCCCTTAAATTGCTTAAAACATACCTTAGGAACGCAGTGAGTGACAGTCGTTTAAATGGACTGGCCTTACTCTGTCCATTGTGACACAAATCTTGATCATGAAGTCCTTGATGAATTTGCACGTAAGAACAGACGCATAAATTTGAGGTAAACCAGTTACAATGTATTGTTGTTGACAGTAACGAATCTAATTCATCTAGTTAATTTTTATTTTATATTCATAAAATACCTGACCCAGTTTCCATGTATCTTGTAAAAATATGTATTACAGCAGCAGCCTGTATAAACGAAGATTATACATGTTATATGAATATAACATTTTTTTCCTTGCCAGTATATTACTTTTTTATCAGAACATTTAGTTCTAGAGTAAGTAGTGTTGTTTCGAGGGAAAATTTTTGCAGTCCAAATTACAGAAATGAACAAGATTTCTCCCCTCTCCACACCCACCATACTTCCCTTCCCTTCTGCCGCCGCTGACTCTCATTCATCACCCCCCTCTCCCCTTTCCTCCACCTCTTCCCTCCCTTCCGTCTCTTCCTGCTCTTCCTCGCATTCTCTCTCCTTGTCCTCCCCCACATCACCTCCCCCCTCCTCTGCTACCACTACCTCCCCGCCTCCTCCTCCTCCCCGCCTCCCTCCTCTCCCCTCCTCCCTGCCTCCCCACCACCTCCGCCACCACCTCAGCCACCTCCTCCTCCCCCCCCCCTTCGACGTCATCCTCTTCCTCTCTCTCCTTCTTCCACTCATCGTCCTCCTCCTCCTCCTCCTCCTCCTCCTCCCTCTCCCCTCCTCCCTGCCTCCCCACCACCTCCGTCACCACCTCAGCCACCTCCTCCTCCCCCCGCCCCCATCGACGGCATCTCCTTCCTCTCTCTCCTTCTTCCACTCATCGTCCTCCTCCTCCTCCTCCTCCTCCTCCTCCTCCGCCTCCTCCTCCTCCTCCTCTTCCTCCCACTCCCCTGCTGCCGCCCCTCCCTCTCCTCCTGTAGCGGCTTCCCTTCCGTCTACTGACAAAGTTAATAAGAGGAAAGTACTGGTGGTTGGGGACTCTCAAGTCAGGTTCATTGACAGGTACTTTTGTTCAAGGGATAAGGAAAATAGGCTTCGAGTGTGCTTTCCCGGGGCAGGCATCCAGCACGTATCTAACAGAATGGAGGAAATTTTAGCAGGGGAGGGGACACAGCCAATCGTCTTCTGCAGTTACGGTGGTAATGACATCAGTAAGGTGGGTAGCGAAGAGATATTTCGGCGCTTCAGGGAATCGTTTGCTAAAGTGAGGGACTTCGGGGGGTGCCGGCTGTTTGTGGGGTTTTGCCGAGGAGGGGGATGGCTTTCAAGAGCCTTAGCAGTAAACAGCAGGCTGGCGGCACACTGTAAGCGAAATGGTTGGCTTTTCCTTGACAATTGGGACCTCTTCTACAATAAAGCCACCTTGTATGCCAAGGATGGCGTGCATCTGTCACTCCAGGGGGTGGAGGTTCTCGCAGACTCCCTCGAGCGATCACTTAGCACCCTACATAATTTTTTAGAGTAGGCGAGGGGGGAGGGCCTGTCAATGCATAGCAGACTGGGACCAGGGGGCGCAGGAGAAATCGAAAGGATATAAGAAAGGATGGGCTAACGGCTTATTACACCAACAGTAGGAGTCTCAGGAACAAGATAGATCTACTGAGGGGGAAAGCATGTGTCGAGAAATTCGACATTATAGCTATCACGGAAACATGGGTGGATACTGCCAACAAAAACTTTGTGTCTGAATATGAAATAGATGGTTACCAGATGTTTCACAAAGATAGAAAGGGAAGAAGGGGAGGGGGGGTGGCACTTAGTGTTAAAGACACATTTAAATGTTCCGCTAACAACTCTATTCAAACAAATAGCGACTCAGAATCAGTTTGGGTGGACGTCCACAAAGGGAAAGACAAACTAATTCTAGGGGTGCTTTAGCCACCCATCCTCAGCAGGCAGGACACTGATATATTACTACAAGAGGTAGGCAGGGCGAGCAGGAGCAAAACTGTCTGCATAATGGGGGATTTTAACTATAGGAATATAGATTGGGAAGGCGTGGTGGGTGATCTAGAGTCTGAGGATTTTCTGAAAGTAATACAAGATAATTTTCTCAAGCAGACAGTAACAGAGCCCACCAGTGTTAACATCATTCTGGACTTGGCCTTAACTAACACCGAGTATATGATCAGCGAGCTAGATGTTGAGGGAGAATTAGGTGGCAGTGATCACAAGGAAATTAGGTTTAAATTAGACTGGGCGGTGACCCATGAACTCAACCCTGTGTTGGTGCCTGACTTTAGAAGAGCTGATTATGAGGGGCTCAGAAGACACCTTGAGGAGGTAAATTGGGAAACCTTAGGGCTGGATGAGGGCCAGATCTCAGGGCTGGAACCGGAAAGACAGGGGAACCATGTAGAAATGACCTACAATAATTTAGTTAGAGAAATTGCAGAGGGTCAGAGACAGCATATCCCTTACCAAGCACGTAGGAAGGAAAATAACGACCCCAAATGGATGACCCGCAGACTCAAGCATGAAATAGGCTTGAAGAGAGGAATTTATAGGAAAATAAAGAACGGAGATACCCATCTCAGGGGTAGGTATGTTGAGCTCGTCAGGTCGGTGAAGAAGAACACCCGCCTAGCAAAAAGAAATTATGAGATTAGGGTAGCCAACGCGGCCAAGAGCGATCCCAAGGGCTTCTTTAAATTGTACAGGACGAAAACAAGGGACAGAATTGGACCGTTGAAAACAAACACGGGCGAGCTCGTTGAGAATGGAGAAGATATGAGTCAAATGATGAATGACTATTTCCTCTCAGTTTTCACGCAGGAAAATCTAACAACCATTCCGGAGAGAGTTCAGATATATGAGGGTGACGAGAACGACAAGTTGAGGGATGTGATCATCACTAGGCAAGTAGTCCAGGATGAGATTGGTAGGTTGAGGAAAAACAAATCGCCGGGCCCAGACGAAGTATTCCCAAGGGTTCTGAAAGAGTGCAAGGAAGTCCTTAGTGGCCCTCTTGCCGATATCTTTAAGATGTCGGTAAATTCTGGGTATGTGCCCAATCAATGGAAAGTAGCTAATGTGACGCCGATTTTCAAAAAGGGAGACAAGTCAGCCACCTCAAACTATCGCCCAATTAGCTTAACATCAGTTGTAGGAAAGATTTTAGAGTCAATTATAGCCCGGAGCATTCGGGACCATCTAGAAAAGCATAATTTAATTCATGATTCACAACATGGGGTCACAAAGGGTAGGTCTTGCCTTACTAACCTGTTGTCCTTCTACACTAAAGTAATCGAGGCGGTTGACAGAGATGAAAACTATGACATATTATATCTAGATTTCAGTAAAGCGTTCGACAAAGTCCCTCATCACCGGCTATTACTAAAATTACAGGCTCACGGCGTAGATGGGAAAGTTTTGAGCTGGATCAGGGCGTGGCTTAGTGGTAGGAAGCTGAGAGTGCAAATCAATGGTAGGAAATCTGAGTGGGGCAGTGTTACGAGTGGAGTCCCACAGGGGTCGGTGCTGGGTCCTCTGCTTTTATTATTTACATCAATGACTTGGACACAGGAATTAGTAGCGATGTCAGTAAGTTCGCAGATGATACCAAGATCGGTAGAGTAATCCAATCAGACAGCGACGCTACCGTTCTCCAGGATGAGCTTGACAGACTATATAATTGGGCGAGGAAGTGGCAGATGGAATTCAATGTCAGGAAGTGTAGCATTTTGAGTGTAGGTAGGAATAACCCTTACACAATTACTCCTTAAATGACACTCCTCTAAGCAGGTCTGGGCGTGAGAGAGACTTAGGAGTCCTAGTGAGCGCTGACCTCCGTCCTAGGGCTCAATGCATTCAGGCTAAAAATCGGGCAAACAGAGTACTAGGTTTCATCTCAAGGAGCGTGAGCAATAGGAGCGCTGAAGTCATCCTCAAACTTTACTTAGCACTAGTTCGACCTCATCTCGATTATGCAGTTCAGTTCTGGTCCCCTATTATAGAATGGATATCAAGATGTTAGAATCTGTACGGAGGAGGATGACAAAGATGATTCAGGGGGTGAGAAACTTGCTTTATGAAGACAGGCTGAAGCAGTTAAATCTACACTCTCTAGAAAGGCGAAGGTTGCGAGGAGACTTGATCGAAGTTTATAAATGGATGAAGGGATTTAATAAAGGGATGTCAATAAAATTTTGAGAGTGAAAGAGCCAGGTAGGACGCGTGGCAATGGTTTTAAGTTAGACAAATTCAGATTCCACAAAGACATATACAAGAATTGGTTCACCAATAGAGTGGTGGACGAATGGAACAGGCTTGGGAGCCATGTTGTGGGTGCCAATACCATAGATACATTCAAGAAGAGGTTAGATAAAGCCATGGATGGTGAGGTAAGGTGGGGTTGAGTGTACAGGAGCTGCCTTGTATAGGCCAACCGGCCTCTTGCACTCCTTACGTTCTTATGTTCTTATGTTAAAAGTAATGTTTGCTCAAGTAACATAAAATTAGTACTTTTAAGATTATTTAAATCTCCCAGGTTTATGTTGTACTTATATGCTGCCAATAAACTTCTAAAATGTACAATGTATGTATATGTATGTATCAATACATGTATGTATAAAAAATAACAAATTTACCCTAGCGATCTAACCCGAATCCTCAAGCTGTATGGGATCCCTGCGCTTGTAATAATACTGGACGCAGAAAAATTATATATATATATATATATATATATATATATATATATATATATATATATATATATATATATATATATATATATATATATATATATATATATATATATATATATATATATATATCTAGGCGCCCCCTTGTCAATTTTCTGGTACGCCAGTGTTTAACGTTATCTCAATGCCAGCACACTAGACGCATCACATTCCCCACACACACAAGGCACACACAGTGTTTAACGTTATCTCAATGCCAGCACACTAGACGCATCACATTCCCCACACACACACACAAGGCACACACAGTGTTTAACGTTATCTCAATGCCAGCACACTAGACGCATCACATTCCCCACACACATACAAGGCACACACACTGACACACGAGGCCGCAGTGTGATGTAAGGAACAACACGACGACTGTAGCTGAGACACAAGGCGAGCTGATCACGCTGAGCACAGCGGCGAGGCGTCACCCTGAATTTGGAGTGTGCTGGAAATAGCGAGGCGGAGCTGTGCTGAGGGAGCAGGGAATGTAGCGTGTGGGAACACAACACTTCCTTTGTAACAGTGGCAGCATTTCACGGGCACGGCCCGTACTACTGAATAGGCTTTTCGCTAACACCCATGAAAAAAATAATATCCTCACCTTGATGGATAACAAAACAAGAAAGAAACACACGGAGGCAGGCGACGTCTGGCTCACTTCCTCTCTTTTTCTCTCTTCGTCTTTGTCCTTCATTCAGTCTCCTTCTCTTTTGCTCCGTCTCGTTCATGCCCGCACCTGTTCTTCCTCTTCCAGCCCCAACACACTTTCCTTTCCTGTCCCACTGCCAGTCACCGTCTCCTGTCTATTTTATCTAATACCTGCTCGTACATTCTTTCTTTCAGTTTCTTTCTATTCGTGTCTCTCCGTCCCTCCTTCATCTGTTAATATATTCCATTTATTCCTCGTCCTTTATCCGTCTGTATATTATCCCCGTTACTCCTTCACCCGTCTATATTCCCTCTCTCTCTCTCTCTCTCTCTCTCTCTCAGTCCAGCAGTCAGTCAATCAGTCAGTCACTCAGTTAGTCAGTTAGCCAGTCAGTTAGATAGTTAACCCGGTAGCAGCGACGGTCCAAATTTGTGGCTTCACCTTGTAGCAGCGACGGGCCAAAATTGTGCCATGATATAACCCCCCCTAAATAGATGATACATAATCTGATCACAAATGCTTGGATATATATTATGAAGTGGTTTGTGTGAGGGTGATTTTTTCTTATTTTTCTCACTTGGAGGAACCATTAAGAAACATGATCCCCGCTGCTACCTACCGGGTTAACCATTCACTCATTCATTCAGTCAGTCCGTTTGCCATTCATTCATTTATTCATTCAGTCAGTCAGTCAGTCATTTAGTCAGTCAGGCAACCAATCACTTTTTTTACGTAGCCACAGTCAGTCAGTCAGTCAGTCAGTCAGCCAAATCAGTCATTCAATTATACATTAGTTAGTCCGGCAGTCAGACAGTTACGTAGGTAGTCAGACTGCTAGTCAGTCAGTCAGTCAGTCAGTCATTTAGTCAGTCAAGCAATCAGTCAGTTATTTTCGTAGCCACACAGCCAGCGAGTCAGTAAGTCAGTCAGCCACTTACATCAGCATGGTCAGCTAGTCAAGATAAGTCAGTCAGTCAGTCAAGGCATTCAATCAGCCATTCTTAAAGTAAATCAGTCACTCCAGCAGGGAGCGCCATCAAATCCCGGAGTCTGCCTTACAAAAATCCCATTTTCTATCGTGTGCCGGGGCGGGGCTAAGGCCAGCGTGACCTTGAGGGCGGCTCAGGGATGAATGATGGGCCTTTAAACTCTGCCATGCATGCGGGACCCGAGCCAGTCGCGGCGCCCTGAATCACGCGTCGCCGGCTACTTCGGGGGTCATGTTGGTAAACCTTTCGGCGTCCAGGCACACACACTGGGCAAGGCTGTCGTGGAGTGGTGGGCGCGTCCAGGGGTAGTTTACGGCCCTGGCGGTAGTCTGACGAAGCCTCTGTGATGGGATCTTGAAAATACTCCTGAAAACTTTGTAAACGTTTGTTGTGAGGTGGAAAGCGTTAAGAATACGAGACTCAGGTCGGCATTGTCAGACGCTTCCGCCTCTCACATCAACTTTTTCAAGGCCCAAAGATGACATTAATCGGGCTCTAATGAGTGTTCGTTTAGGCTGATGGAACAAAAGAAGGGTCAGACTACCACCAGGGTCATGAAACTACCCCGAAATGCCCACAACTCCTACGGAAGCCTTGGCAAACGTGTGCGTGCTTGGGCGACGAAATGTTGACCCCGAATTCTTGAACGTATCAGCCCCATGGCGACTATTTCCCAAGGCCGCAGGAAAGATGAGCTGGATGATCATGCGCGATTTTCTCGATCAAGATGCGTAAGTCATGAGCAAGTCTGAGGGCCTTATTTTTAACAGTATCCGGCTGCCATTACTACTTCCTCAGAGAGGATTAACCGGGCTTTCATGGGTGGTTTTCCAGTTCAGGGTGCAGCAGAGGTCGTGTAAACCTATCACCAGCATCACAAAACAGTCCACGGAAAGCCCAGCAACTTGTAAGTACGAGAGGCTTATCAAACAAGAGAACTGAGGGGCCAGACGCTTGAAATAGACACTTAAGCGGATAGAGTGATTAGCAAGACTGGTTTCTACTCCGAAATGTGTAAATACATCTATACTGCAGGGAAATGGGTAGGCATAGAGATTAGAGCACACAATGACACACACACACACACACACACACACACACACACACCGTCAGCTGTAAACAGACACACACACAGTGCTGCAGGGATGGGTCAGTAAGGCTGCACGGCACGTATTCTTAACGCATCGGCGCCTCGGTTCGCCTGTTTAAAAGCCTCTCGTAGAAGTTTCAGGGTTTTCACGGACTGTCTCGTGATCCCGGTGACAGTCATACACGACCTCTGCACCTCAACGGGACACCCCCGTGAAAACCCAGTTAATCTTCTCTGTGGGCTTGGAAAATAGTCCTAATCTGAGCCGAGACGTTTAGGAATATGGAACGAACTCACTTCAACCTCGTTTACAGTCTCTCTGTAGATTAGGTAACGCACACACCAGCGGCTTTGAAACAGGCGTAAAAGTAGCTACGTATAGTGATTGTAAGGCTGGTTTATATGTCTATAATGCTCTCTCTCTCTCACTCACACACCTTCTCCACGCTGGGCTTAGTGAACGTAAGGAGGAACGGCTTGAAATTTTCCTTCCTAAGTCTGTCACTGGCTAGCGCGAGATATTCATTCACCTATCAACCCTTCCTCTGTTGTGTTCTTGCCGCTTTGGGAGTCGCTGAGACCCAACCTGCGAAGGGGAAGGTGAAGTATTGCATGGGAGGGCGAGGCTGTCAACGGGGAGCTCCGGGCTAAGGACACACGGGCACCTGATAGAAAGGGGGAAGGTGAAGTATTGCATGGGAGGGCGAGGCTGTCATCGGGGAGTTCCGGGCTAAGGACACACGGGCACCTGATATAAAGTGGGAAGGTGAAGTATTGCATGGGAGGGCGAGGCTGTCAACGGGGAGCTCCGGGCTAAGGACACACGGGCACTTGCTTAAGCAGGAACAATAACTTGTAACATATATATTTCTGTTGCAACTTGGGGGCAGACAATGAAAGCGACGGACAATGAGGAAAGAAACACTCGTCGTTGTCCGTCTGTTTACCTGTCTGTTTTTTTTCTTACCAAAAAACCTAAAAATATGATGAATATATTTACCACTTGCACATTGGTGGAAATCACAAACATTTACACAGCTCCTCCACACACACGTGACGGCCGTGCTATGTGCGCCAAGTGCCGGAGGCGGTGACAGTGAAAACGTGTAAGAAAGTATTAAGGGTTATGATTATTTTCCAGTTATCATTCCTCCATTTTTCGCACTTCTTGAAAAAAAATACGTTCATCAGAAATAGAAAAAAAAGAGTCTGGATAGAAACTGTAAAACTTAATATGTTGTTTGCTCAGCACGTAAAGGAAAATTGAGCTGCTTCTCCGTCACAGATTTACGTAAAAGGTAATTAGTACGTACCACGCACAAACACTCACACACAATAAAACTTCCTTTCTGTGTGTGTGTGTGTGTGTATGTGCTTTCCTCATCACATCTGATAATGAAGACGTTGAGGATTGTTTCGACACAGCCACTCAGCGCGGCCGGTCAGCTTAGAGAGAAAGGCGGCGACTCTCTCCTCACTCTTCATAAATAAAAGCGGATCAGCAAAGTAGCTTCTCCCGCGACGCCGCCGATGAACAACTCTGCGGGGGGTCCTACCTGCCCGCCGCACCCCGCCAAGCTCCCACCTTGCCCCCCCTGCCCCCGCCCCCCACACCCATCGCGGTGGTCAGAAGGTCAAAGGGACTGAAAGGAGTGTTATGTAAACCTTTCCCATTTTTTTTCATAAAGACAGGTGTGCTAGGATAATGTGTGCTGGAAAAAAGGTCTGTCAAAGATAAATCCGTGGAACTCAGTATTCAAGTATTATTCATTGGTGAAAGTTGTTAGTGACAGACTGGTAGGCATCTGGGCATACAGACAGACGAACAACGGACAGATACACACAACTAGAGACAAAGACATGAAAGAACACACACACACACACACACACACACACACACACACACACACACACACACACACACACACACACACACACACACACACACGCTCTCTCTCTCTCTCTCTCTCTCTCAAAAGAAGCTGACAATTTTAAACCCCCGGTTGACCAGGCGTTTCAAATGAAGTATTTATGGAGAAACTACTCACTGCCCGTAACTCTTGGACGCTTCTTCACACACAGCCTTCTCCAAGGTATGCGATAAATACATTACTGCGAGAAATGTTTTCACCGTAACTCGTGTGGCTTTCCTTCATTCCTTGATTGCGGGGGAAAGTTCAGGAAAGTATAGAATTATGTAACCATCACCGTCACAGCTCGCCGCCCTTTCCTCTCCCCGCTGAAAGCTTGAGAAATGTGTGGTCGCCTCATCCCAAACGCCAAATAAAATAACGCCAACTTTTTGAAGCCTTCCTTTAGTAGGCGCCAGACGTAAAGAATTCGACGGGAAGTGTCGACTGGATTCGGCGGTCAGTAAGGAATTCTAAGGATTATTTATATTTTTTTCTTACCGGTGAAGAGGTATGGATTAAGTCGGGAGGTTGCAACTCCCGGGGATCTGCTTAATAAAATCAACCTTTCATTGAGGGAAGTCGACCTCGGTAGGTAGATAAGGTTAAGCTGACAGTAAGGTTGTGGCTTAATGTCATACTTCTCGGTGTGCCGCGGATTATAGGCGAGATAAGTGGAGGAATCACCCACGGCCGCCTCCTGCCTCCTTACTCGTCGAATGATCAAGGGGCTGGAACCTCTAAGGCGATGGCAGATGTATTGTTAGACTTAGAAAAGAGTCAGAGTTCAGTGCGAACCTTGTGTAACCTGTTAGTGAGGGGGAAAGGGGTCTGAGGGAAGGAAGGAAGATTTGATAAAACTAAAGAGTGGAATTTGATTGGAATAAACTTACATGACTCAGCACTGGAAACTTCATTGGCTAACTATGATGAAGTTTTCGTAAGTGCTGGTGAGACCCCGTTAATTACTGCTTGGTGGAATTTCACGGTCGGGAGGTGAGGTTGGCTCGCCCTACAAGTAACGCTGAAATAATGAGTTTCTTTGAAGTCGGCCGCACACCGGAGCAGTTTGTTCACGAACTGCATAATAATATGTAAACTTTTCCCAGTAAAAATGATGAGTTACCTTTTGTGTTGTAATATTAACTTAAACGCACATGGGTGGTTTTCATCCCCCCCCCCTAAGCATTCTTCTCTGTTTTCCCGGTATTTTATCTCTATAGACCTACTTGGTACTTTGGGAGACCACTAATAAATAAACACTTATAAGCATCTAACAGATAATTCTTTCCGTTGCAGGAGCCAAGATGGCGGCGAGCCCTTGCCGTGGTGCAGGGCGTGGCGTCCAAGGGGTACTGGCTGCTCCTGCTGCTTCTCTTGCTGCTGCTGCCGCCACAGGCCGCCGCCGCCGGGCCCCCCGCGGAGAGCCAAGGTGAGTCTCCGCCCGTCACGCCAGAGGAGGTGCCGGCCGTGGAAGTCTTGGGGCAGGAGGAGTATAGTTACAATACCAGCAGCGTCCAGGGCGACTCTCCGCTCCTGCCTGACGACGCCGACGATTTCCTTCCGCCCATCATATCAACGGAGGCGCCCTTGGAGAACCCGAGTCCGTCAGGTGAGGTGCGGCTGCCTGGCCCGCCCGCTGCTGCCTGCTGTCTCGCCGCACGGCCTCCACTAACACCTGACTCGGGCGGCGCTGGGGATGCGGGTGGTGGTTGTATTAATGGTTGTTGTTGTTGTTGTTGTTGTTGTTGTTGTTGTTGTTGTTGTTGTTGTTGTTTGTGGTGGTGGTGGTGGAGGTGGTACTATATAGTGCTGGTAATGGTATTGTTGTTGGTACTAATATTGGTAATGATATTCCTGTTGATATCAGTGGTGTTGATGGTGGTAAGATTAATATTGTCATTGGTATTGGAATTTTATGGTTTATGGAGGTAGTGATGATAGTGATGGTGGAAGTATTTTGTGTGATAGTTGGTGGTGGTGGTCATGTTGCCGCTACTGCTTGTGGTGTGGGCGGGTGACAGGGCTGTTGCTAAACTATAAAGGAATAGATAGAATATTCTTAATTCTTTTGAATGGCAACTATTCGCAAATAAATCTTGATAGGTAAGAAAAAATAACCGTGCTTAACTTTTATTTCATGCACAATGCGTGGATAACATGCCTTGGGTTCTTTATACATTAGTTATTTCCCAGTGTGTCGCGTAGGTACTCTTTCCTTCCATATCTGTTCCCTTTATCCCGTGTCCGTCCATTGCGATTTCTTAATTTTAGTTGCCTTTCTACCTACTACACCCCTGGATTGTTACTAATGAGACCAGAATACATCCAATACCTACTTGCTCTATTATTATTATTATTATTACTATTATCATCATCATCGTATATAGTAGAAGTATTTCAAGTATGCCTATGCCTCTCCATATTGTAATCAGTCTTTCATCGCTAAATACAAAGTTCTCATTTACTACTCAACGGCAGGTTTTATAGTTTTTCACCTTCTTTGAATTCCACATATAGTACTTTACACCCAATTACTTTTTTTGCTTTGCACATTTGCGTCAAATTATTACTATCAGTGGACATCAGATTGTTGGATCATTATTACAGTAAATATGAGATATATGGATAATTTTTAGAGGTGTTCATCATCAAGTAAAGTGCTTCGTGGAAAATTGATATCATAGGAATAAGGTCTGGAAACACGTAGTTGGAACTTGGTGTATGGGCGTTGTGCTGAGTTTTTCCGTGGCTATGGTCTAAGAGTCTTGAGGAACTGTCAAAGGGAAATCAAGAATGTGCTCGGGAGGCAGCATGAACCACGAATAGATGGCGTCACTATAAACACTTGCCTGCGCCACGGTGGGCTCGAGCCGACTACCAGGCCCCCAAAGAAAGCCTACCGGCACCATAGGCCAAGATGTAAAAAAATATATAAATAAAGGTACGTAGTAGCAATAGTAGTAGTAGTAGTAGTAGTAGTAGTAGTAGCAGTAGTAGTAGTAGTAGTAGTAGTAGCAGTAGTAGTAGTAGTTTTCTTGTACTGTTTTCCAATGTATTTAAAAAGGTGTAATGTACAATATGACCGTAACTGGTGAGTAAAGGAACGCGTGCCGTAAAAAGGGTTGCCCTTAACGTCTAAATTTGCATTCCCTGGATAGGCGGACGTTGCGAGTAGACTTCATTAAAGTTTATAGATGGGTGACGGCCTTTAATGAGGGTCTGCTCGTAAAAGCGCATGCACTCTTAGCCATGGGTCGTTAGATCAATATAGATTTGTTAAACATGCAGGCAGGAATTGGTTTGCTAATAGAATGGTAGTCGAATGGAAGAGGCTTGGCAGTCGTGCATGTGGTGAATTTCACTGTGATAGGCACACTATTATTAATAGGTAAGGTAAATTCATTAATAGGATAATAGTTTTATTGTAAAGGTTTTCATTGATAAGATAAGAAATACAGCTGGAGCTCCTCCCCTGAAGGTGTAATAAGAGCGACGGTCACTGAAGGGTGTCTCGCTCCCCGGGAATGTGGCTCACGATGTGGCTCGCGCCTGCGCCGGGGGTCACTGGTGAGTGTGTTACCAGGCTGCTTAGTGAAGCATGACAATTTACACAACGACAGCACAGATGGCCGTGACGTCCAGGAAGGCATCAGTCTCTACGGACCAGTCATCACTGGTCATCATCTCGAAGGCTGCCCATGCATCATCAGCCTCTTCGGTGATGGCGGCCACCAATTCGGCGGATGGGCATGGATCATCAGCCTCTTCGGTGATGGCGGCCACCAATTCGGCGGATGCCCATGGATCATCAGCCTCATCAGACGAGTCATCACGGGTCGTCACTTCCAAGAGTGCCCATGGATCATCAGCCTCATCAGACGAGTCATCACGGGTCGTCACTTCAAAGAGTGCCCATGGATCATCAGCCTCATCAGACGAGTCATCACGGGTCGTCACTTCAAAGAGTGCCCATGGATCATCAGCCTCATCAGACGAGTCATCACGGGTCGTCACTTCAAAGAGTGCCCATGGATCATCAGCCTCATCGGTGATGGCGGTCACCAATTCGGCGGATGCCCATGGATCATCAGCCTCCACGGACCAGTCATCACGGGTCATTGCTTCAAAGGCTGCCCATGAATCATCAGCCTCGACCATAGCAGCGGAAGTCACCAAGTCTGGAGCTGCCCATGAATCATCAGCCTCCACGGACCAGTCATCACGGGTCATTGCTTCAAAGGCTGCCCATGAATCATCAGCCTCGACCATAGCAGCGGAGGTCACCAAGTCTGGGGCTGCCCATGAATCATCAGCCTCCACGGACCAGTCATCACGGGTCATTGCTTCAAAGGCTGCCCATGAATTATCAGCCTCGACCATAGCAGCGGAGGTCACCAAGTCTGGGGGTGCCCATGAAACATCAGCCTCCACGGACCAGTCATCACGGGTCATTGCTTCAAAGGCTGCCCATGAATCATCAGCCTCGACCATAGCAGCGGAGGTCACCAAGTCTGGGGCTGCCCATGAAACATCAGCCTCCACGGACCAGTCATCATGGGTTGTCACTTCAAAGGCTGCCCATGCATCAGCCTCGACCATAGCAGCGGAGGTCACCAAATTTGGGGCTGCCCATGAAACATCAGCCTCCACGGACCAGTCATCATGGGTCGTCACTTCAAAGGCTGCCCATGCATCAGCCTCATCGGTCCTGGCCACTCCGTCAGTGGCCGCACGCGGTGCAGGGCTCACCGCCCGGACGGGCTCGCCACACCGCCTCCCGTTGCACCGGAGACTGGTGAAGACGGGCCCGTCATCACAGAAGAGAGAGAAGTGGAGGCCGCTGATGTTGTCCAGCAGCCAGGCCAGTGGGATGGAAGAGGTGAAGACTGGCTTCCTAAGCGAGGCGCATTGCACCCTGACGGCCGCGTTGCCGTCTTTCTTGCACAGCTTCGCCAAGGGCACACGCAGCTCACCCTCGGCGTGGCAGCCTTGAATCCCTGCGACGCAAGACCATCCTTCCACGGGGAGTTTGACGGAGGCGACCGTACGCCTCCTCTTCAGGCAGCAGGTGGAGTCCTTGCACGAGAGCTTGATGGAGTCCACCAGGGAGGAGCCTCGCTCCAGGGTTACCCACACGTTGAATTTCTGTCGAGATGCAGAGTTTCCCATCGTTGCTTCGATGTGATATAAAAAATATCCGTATATCGAAGAAATCGGTGTTAGGTAATAAAAGGAGGTGTTATGTCCATGAAGACCGACTGGCCTCCAGCAAATTATTTCTGCTGTAATCTTGCCTAGTCGGCTAAGTAGTGCAGTTCACGCGTCGGATGGCGGGTGACAGGGCTGCAGCAACACGCTTCTTCATGTCGACCCATTAATGACGACTGGCAGGATATCCTGCCACTACCTACATTCAAGTCAGGACACGTTGTATTCAGTTCTAGTGTACTGATGACTCCATGGTGTGGGCGAAATGACTTCATGGTGTGGGCGAAATGACTCCATAGTGTGGGCGAAATGACTCCATGGTGTGGGCGAAATGACTCCATGGTGTGGGCGAAATGATTCCATGGTGTGGGCGAAATGACTCCATGGTGTGGGCGAAATGACTACATGGTGTGGGCGAAATGACTCCATGGTGTGGAAATGACTCCATGGTGTGGGCGAAATGACTCCATGGTGTGGGCGAAATGACTCCATGGTGTGGGCGAAATGACTCCATGGTGCGGGCGAAATGACTCCATGGTGTGGGCGAAATGACTCCATGGTGTGGGCGAAATGACTCCATGGTGTGCGAAAATGACTCCATGGTGTGGGCGAAATGACTACATGGTGTGGGCGAAATGATTCCATGGTGTAGGCGAAATGACTCCATGGTGTGGGCGAAATGACTCCATGGTAAGGAAATGACTCCATGGTGTGCGCGAAATGACTCCATGGTGTGGGCAAATGACTCCATAGTGTGCATGAAATGATTCCATGGTGTATGAAATGACTCCATGGTGTGGGCGAAATGACTCCTTGGTTTGTGCGAAATGACTCCATGGTGTGGGCGAAATGACTCCAAGGTGTGGGCGAAATGACTTCATGGTGTGGGCGAAATGACTCCATGGTGTGGGCGAAATGACTCCATGGTGTGGGCGAAATGACTCCATGGTGTGGGCGAAATGACACCACGGTCGCGGCGAAATGACTCCATGGTGTGGGCGAAATGACTCCATGGTGTGGGCGAAATGACTCCATGGTGTGGGCGAAATGACTCCATGGTGTGGGCAAAATGACTCCATTGTGTGTGCGAAATGATTCCATGGTGTGGGCGAAATGACTCCATGGTGTGGGCGAAATGACTCCATGGTGTAAGGAAATGACTCCATGGTGTGGGCGAAATGACTCCATGGTGTGGGCGAAATGACTCCATGGTGTGGGCGAAATGACTCCATGGTGTGGGCGAAATGACTCCATGGTGTGGGCGAAATGACTCCATGGTGTAAAGGAAATGATTCCATGGTGTAGGCGAAATGACTCCATGGTGTGGGCGAAATGACTCCATGGTGTGCGCGAAATGACTCCATGGTGTGGGCGAAATGACTCCATTGTGTGGGCGAAATGAGTCCATGGTGTGGGCGAAATGACTCCATGGTGTGGGCGAAATGACTCCATGGTGTGCGCGAAATGACTCCATGGTGTGGGCGAAATGACTCCATGGTGTGGGCGAAATGACTCCATGGTGTGGCCGAAATGACTCCATGGTGTGGGCGAAATGACTCCATGGTGGGGGCAAAATGACTCCATGGTGTGGGTGAAATGACTCCATGGTGTGGGCGAAATGACTCCATGGTGTGGGCGAAATGACTCCATAGTGTGGGCGAAATGACTCCTTGGTGTGGGCTAAATGACTCCATGGTGTGGGCGAAATGACTCCATAGTGTGGGCGAAATGACTCCATGGTGTGGGCGAAATGACTCCATGGTGTGGGCGAAATGACTCCATGGTGTGGGCGAAATGACTCCATGGTGTGGGCGAAATGACTCCATGGTGTGGGCGAAATGACTCCATGGTGTAGGCGAAATGACTCCACGGTGGGGGCGAAATGACTCCATAGTGTTGGCGAAATGACTCCATGGTGTGGGAGAAATGACTCATGGTGTGCGGAAATGACTCCATGGTGTCGGCGAAATGACTCCAGGGTGTGGGCGAAATGACTCCATGGTTTGCGCGAAATGACTCCATGGTATGCGCTAAATGACTCCATGGTGTGGGCGAATTGACTTGTGGGCGAAATGACTCCATGGTGTGGGCGAAAAGACTCCATGATGTGGGCGAATTGACTTGTGGGCGAAATGACTCCATGGTGTGGGCGAATTGACTTGTGGGCGAAATGACTCCATGGTGTGGGCGAAATGACTCCATGGTGTGGGCGAATTGACTTGTGGGCGAAATGAATCCATGGTGTGGGCGAAATGACTCCATAGTGTGGGCAAAATGACTCCATGGTGTGGGCTAAATGACTCCATGGTGTGGGCGAATTGACTCCATAGTGTGGGCGAAATGACTCCATGGTGTGGGCGAAATGACTCCATAGTGTGGGCGAAATGACTCCATGGTGTGGGCGAAATGACTCCATGGTGTGGGAGAAATGACTCCATGGTGTGGGCGAAATGACTCCATAGTGTGGGCGAAATGACTCCATGGTGTGGGCGAAATGACTCCATGGTGTGGGCGAATTGACTCCATAGTGTGGGCGAAATGACTCCATGGTGTGGGCGAAATGACTCCATGGTGTGGGCGAATTGACTCCATAGTGTGGGCGAAATGACTCCATGGTGTGGGCGAAATGATTCCAAGGTGTGGGCGAATTGACTCCACAGTGTGGGCGAAATGACTCCATGGTGTGGCAGAATTGACTCCATAGTGTGGGCGAAATGACTCCAAGGTGTGGGCGAATTGACTCCATAGTGTGGGCGAAATGACTCCATAGTGTGGGCGAAATGACTCCAGGGTGTGGGCGAATTGACTCCATGGTGTGGGCGAAATGACTACATGGTGTGGGCGAAATGACTCCATGATGTGGGCGAAATGGCTCCAT
>NW_026112181.1:167500-170000 GCF_024679095.1 Eriocheir sinensis | reverse complement strand
AAGTTTAAATAAGAAGCACCATGATCAAGAAACAAATAAAGACATTAAAGTGAACTCTCCTTGGCAAATAACTTCTATATAAAATGCCCATCTTGATATAATTCTTTGTCTGGAACTTTGTATCTGGAGAAACTTTGTTACAGCGGGTCTAGGATCAAAGTGTGCTGTCCCACTACTGTTAAGGGCAATATACATCTGACTCCTGATGGCCTCTC
The DNA here is from genome assembly GCF_024679095.1 of Eriocheir sinensis. Classification (NCBI taxonomy): domain Eukaryota; kingdom Metazoa; phylum Arthropoda; class Malacostraca; order Decapoda; family Varunidae; genus Eriocheir; species Eriocheir sinensis. Next base: position 169,785 of record NW_026112181.1, on the reverse strand, counting down.
TTGAGTAGCTGGATTGTTTAGGACCTTTGAGAATAGTATGGCATGAGACAGCTCGTTCAGGACCAATACTGTGAGGGGTTAGTGAGACATTGGCTTGAACTAATTTGGAAAACACAGTTCCGGGTTGGGAGATTTTTAACATGTGATAGAGTTTCCCTGTTCCGTCTGTAATGTTACCAGGAACAGGAAGGTTTTCAGAGGAAAAACGTCCAGAACCTCATCAGAGAAATCAGTAACATAATCTATTCCGAAAAGACCTTCTACAACCTTTTTTGTTGAGTTAATCATGTGTGCAGCTGTTTTTCCTTCGAGGAATATTTTAATTTGTTTTACTATGTCCTCTTGTTCCAGGTCAAGTCTTTGAGACAGATAGGCGGATTAGGTGAGTAGGGCTCCGTCCCCGTGGAGAAGGCGTGCGGGTCCCCTAACTTTCCTGCGGGAATGTGGGGGGAATAAGAAATGCGGATACGTACCGCCCTCGGTCCCACTTGTGAAAGGGCGGTGGCCGAATTGGTAGCGTACTGGGCCCACATTCACCGCGTGATGGACGACGCGGGTTCGAATCCCCACGCTACCAGTTGGATTTTTCAGTCACCGCCGAGTGGCTTAAAACTACCCACATGCTGTCCTGAAGACCACCCATCAACCCGGACTCTAGAGGAAGCCGTCCAAATCAAGAACGAGTTCCGGGGGGCAGCAAGAGCCAATGCAAGATGGCGCCACTATATAACACTCGCCTGCGCCAGAACGGGCTGGGCCGACCATTACGCCCCACCTGGAAGAAGCCTTGGGCCGACCATCAGGCCCCACCGGGAAGATGCCTACCGGCGCAATAGGCAACAACGTAAAAAAAAAAAAAAGAAACCTAAGCCAATTTCAGTTCTAACACTTGATGTACTCCTCCTTGTTGAAACATAGTGATTGTGAGAGATTCTTCTTCCACTTTCACTTGTTGAAGCTTCATGCTTTTCCCTCAGCTTTTCTTCCATACCTCCTAGACATGGACCAGCTTCCATTAATGTCACAGATGCAAGAGCAGCAGCTTTAGATACTTCAATATCACAGAGCGTGGCCATAGATTTCTGACTATATTTTTGTAGCTTTTCAAACAGGCGAAGGAGATCAAGCATCAGTACTGTATAAAACTCTTGGTCGCCACCTTCTTTCCAGAGTTTCAGGAAGCCATTTACTGTTGCATTTTCATTTCGGGTGCTAATTTTTTATGTGGATACAGAATTCCAGTGTGCCGGTATGGATGGCAAATTCTTCCAAACTGATTCACACAGATTTAAAAGATGCTCGACAAATCTGACCTCAAAGTGCTCAGGAAACCTAAAAAGAGCAAAGCCTGATTCTGCAACAATTTTCTTAAGCTCATCTGTTCGAACTGCAGAAGCTCTGTAATAAGATGCTACAGCTTTGATATTTGTTCTCCAGTGTTTGATCTCAGTCACTGATGCCTGTAATAAATCAGAAAATGCTAGATCTGATCGATGTACCACACACCATACAGGAGGAAGATCTCTACCTAGATATTCATTTAGCTTTTTTTTTTTTTTTTTTTTACATTGCAGCCTATTGCGCCGGTAGGCTTCTTCCCGGTGGATCCTGATGGTCGGTCCAAGGCTTCTTTCCGGTAGGTCCTGATGGTCGGCCCAGCCCGTTCTGGCGCAGGCGAGTGTTTATAGTGGCGCCATCTTGCATTGGCTCATGCTGCCCTCCCAGAGCTCATCTTTGATCCTAGAATCTAGAGTCCGGGTTGATAGGTGGTCTTCTGGACAGCATGTGGGTAGTTTTAAGCCACTCGGCGGCGGCTGAAAAATCCCAGCTTGGTGGCACCGGGCGGGGATTGAACTCGCGTCCTCCTGAACACGAGGCCGTTACTTTGACGACTCAGCCACCGCCTCCCCTTGGCCCATAACCCAGACTTCCTTCCGATATTCGCACTTTCGCCATCTGTAGTCAATCCGGTGAGCTTCTTCTTTGCCACCTCGCCAATACCCAGGTATTTGAAATTAGTCAGTACAGCATCCATTAAGCCTTCAGCCCCACATTCCTCGGAATGACTTTCACCAAGGAAGATGTTCATCATGTTCTTTTCCCTCCCCACAAAACGAGCAGTAATAAATTTGTTCTCAACTGAATATTTATCAACAGTAGCTTCCATAACTACTTCAGCAACAGTGTCAAGCATCCTTCGATACACATTTGGATCTCGATAATGAAATGCAGATGCCGGTGGCTGAAAATCACAAAAGGATGCATCTAGCCCATATTCACGGTAT
>NW_026112181.1:117500-162500 GCF_024679095.1 Eriocheir sinensis | reverse complement strand
AATAAGAAGATATATCGGAGCGTAGGAAGGAAGAAAGGATGGAATAGAGAAAGAAGGGAAAGGAAGAACGGAGGGAAGGAAGAACGGAAGGAAGGAAGAACAGAAGGAAGGAAGGCAATGCATGAACAATATAACCTAAGTGATAAGATATGCAATGTAGATCACTATTATTAGGAAGTGAAGAACCAAACCCACGGAATAAGTAACCGAGAGGGAAGGGTACGGAATATTGAACAGCAGAAACCACTACGTATGCCTTTCTTTGTACCCAGCTAAGCGCTTATCTGTATGACTTAGGATAAATGAGAAGTGAGGATTCGAACTGTAGATGTGTGTTTTGGGGCTGAGGAACACGAGGAAGATGAGGTTGAAGAGGGAACGATGAAAGAAGTTAGTTAAAGGGTTGGGGGAGTGAGGATACGAACTGTAGATGTGTTATAGGAGGCTTGGGAACACGAGGAAGATGAGGTTGAAGAGGGAACGATGAAAGAAGTTAGTTAAAGGGTTGGGGGAGTGAGGATACGAACTGTAGATGTGTTATAGGAGGCTTGGGAACACGAGGAAGGAAAGGTTATAAAGGGAACGATGTGGGAAGCTAGTGAAGCCGGTAACACCCCTGAATACATACGACTATAAGACCTAGAGATCCTGGAGTGACCTGACGAAAGAGTAGTTGAGAATAAGGCGACGGAGGAGCAGTTAGCTTGACAATATTGGCAGAAGACAGCACGGGAGGCAATACTGCGGTGGCTTTTCAAGAGGTAGAGGACAGCCAATAGGAGGAAGGGAGATGATTATGTGAAAAGTCTTAGTAATATAATCTTCCTAGACATTTCGATGCACTATCACACGCATGCGACATGACTCGTAGACATTGTGTTGGGCATTTCCATGTTTAGTTTTATGACCCTGGTGGTGGTTTGACAAAGCTTCTGTATCATGTGCGTGAGGATTACTCTTGAGAACCCGACCTATCATCTTTGTGGCCCTTGGAAATAGTTGTTGTGACAGTCCAAAGCGTCTTAGAATAATTTTGTTTTACGTTTCGCCTTTGGCGCCGGTGTGGTGTCATCTGTCATCAGGTGTCCTAAGACATCCCATCCTTAATTTCGCATCGCGGAACCTAATCTTTACTACCACAGAGTAACTAAGTGAAGCGTCTAAGTGTAAAAAAGTACCAAAGAGGTCCTAAAAAGCGATGCAAAGTGGAACAGGTCACAAGAAGAAGTGATTGTTGATATCGTAATTATATACATACATGCGTCACCATTTGCTTTCATAATAACAAAAATAAACTTGGATGGGACAGATCCCGACAAGCAGTCGACAAAAGACATGGTACCGTGTCGAAATTCATGTATGTATTCAGGATGGGATGTCTCACGATCTTGGGATGTCTCATGACACCAGACCGGTAGTCTTTCTTGGTGGGGCTGATGGTAAGCCCCACCCCGTTATGGCGCAAACGTTTATAGTGGTGCCATCCTGCTTGGCCATTGCTGCTCCCCAGAGCTCATCTTTGGTCCTCTTTTAGAGAGAATCTAAGAGTCCGGGTTGATGGGTGACCACTCATCGGTGATTGAAAAAATGTCAGCTTGTTTGTAGCGGCGGGCGTGATGTGAACATGCGTCTTCCTGGACGCCACGAAGCACGCCAACATTCAACCGTCGCCTCCCCCGAGGCGTGTTTTTTTTATTATTATTATTATTATTATATGAATCAATGAGGGTGACCCGCCGGAAAGCACGAATGCTATAAGCCAAAAGGCCCAACGGACGACACTTCACCGATATCGGGAAATACAGAATGAAGGAGAAAGCAAAGAATAGGAAGATGGAGAAAAATCTCGTAGGTAGCGAGCTAAGAGAGAAGAAAGGCATTCACATGTATTTTAAATGTTTCACAATTACTAGAATTAATAATCACATTAGGAAGTGTATTCCACAGTTTGACGGTCGCTGGGATGAAACACCGGGAAAATTGTGATGCATTACATCGGTCGACAGACAAGGAACGCTCATTTAGCCCCAAGGAGTGTCGTATCGATGGTTGTGAGAGAGCAGGCAAACGACGGTGCAATGGGTGGTCGATATAAGACATAATTTTGAAAAAAAATAAGACAATGATCCCACCAAGCGGCGATGCCGAAGTTTAATCTCGAGATTCGGAAGAAGAAATTTAATCTGGTTGAACACTCTATCCAACAGCTTTAAGTGAGACTCAGCTGCAGAAATCCAAATGGAATGACAGTACTCGAAATGAGGCAGTGTGAAAGAGTAAAAGCATCTTTTTACAACATCATCAGAGGAATAAAGCTGACTGCACTTTTTTATTTTTTTACAGCGAAGGAGACAGCACAAGGGCACAAAAAAGGAAACAGCAATAAAAAAGCCCGCTACTCGCTGCTCCTGTAAATAGTCCGAAGTGGTGGCCGAAAGAGCAGTCAATTACGTGAGAAGAGGTGTCATGATGCCTTCCTCTTGAATGAGTTCAAGTCGTAGGCAGAGGAAATACAATTGAAGGAAGATCGTTCCAGAGATTACCAGCGTGAGGGATGAAAGAGTGAAGATGCTGGTTAACTCATGCGTAAGGGATTTGGACAGAAAAGGGATGTGCTTGAATAGAAAGTCGTGTGCGGCGGGGCAGCATGAGCTGGGGAGGCATGCAGTTAGCAAGTTCAGAAGAGCAGTCAGCATGAAAATATCGATAGAAGATAGAAAGGGAGGCAACATGGCGGCGAAATTTGAGAGGTAGAAGACTATCAGTAAGAGGAGGAGAGCTGATGAGACGAAGAGCCTTAGACTCCACTCTATCCAGAAGAGCTGTGTGAGTGGAGCCCCCCCACACGTGAAATGCATACTCCATACGAGGGCGGACAAGGCTTCTGTATATGGATAGCAACTGTATGGGGGAGAAAAACTGGCGGAGACGATACAGAACGCCAAACCTCGAGAAGCTAATTTAGTGAGAGATGTGAAGTTTCCAGTTAAAATTTTGAGTTAAGGATAGACCGAGGATATTTAATGAAGGTGACAGCTGAGTGTTGTCGAAGAATAGGGGATAGGTGTTTGGAAGATTGTGTCGAGTTGACAGGTGGAGAAATTGAGTTTTTGAAGCATTGAAGGACACAAGATTCCTTCTACCCCAATCGGAAATGATAGCAAGGTCTGAGGTTAAGCGTTCTCCAACCCCAGCCTGGAGTCTTGTAATTCCTGTTGAGAGGGTCTTCTTTTGAAAGAAGTTGAATAATGCAGAGTGGAGTCATCAGCGTATGTGTGGACAGGACAGTTTGTTATAGAAAGAAGATCATTGATGAATACATACGCACTTACGCAACAAACCAATTTTTTGTGAGACTGCCGACGCAAGTGAACGTAGGTGCAACTCAAAAGTGAGTTTGGGATCAAGGGTACGTCACTCCGAGCAATTTCAGTGAGGAGCAATTAGGGATCGGTATTCCACTGACTGCAGTATCAGGGTGAGGAGGAAAGGGAGTCCTTGACCGGCTAAGAACCAAACTGTGGGATTTACTCGGGTTCAGTTTCATACCCCACCGACCATACCAAGACAGACACATCGCGAGTGAGAACATTGGCAATTCTCTGTGAGGGGAAGGAATTACTGCATATATAGAGGTGCCGTCATATATTAGACTCGATTGCACACCACATGTCAAATGTATAAATATAATAAAAAGAAGCGGTCCCAGGACACTGCCTTGGGGAACACCAGATATAACTGAACTAATTGAACTGTAACAGCCATCAACAGTCACACGTTGCCTTCTCTCAGTTACAAACTCGGATGAACTTGAAGGAAGCGGCCTCCAATTCCAAGAGATCTGACTTTAAACAAAAGGGCCTTTTGGATAACACGATCCAATGCGGAGCTAAAATCAAGTGAAATTAGTCTAGCTTCTTACCCAGCATCAAGAGCAACTTGTACGTCATGAGTTATGCAAATAAGAGCGTCGGAGGTGCTGAGACCTTTTCTAAAACCAAACTGACTAGGAGGTAATAATTTGTTTGTGTCTAAAAAACGAGTCAGACGCTTGGCCAGCAAGCACTCAACGATCTTAGACAAGACCGGGGTTATGGAGATGGGTCTGTAATCACCAGGGTGATTAGAGGGTGAGGATCCCTTAGGTATCAGGGTAACATTAGCAGTAAGCCAGCATACTAGAAAATAAGCCTTACGTAACAGAGCTCTAAAAATAACTGCCAGTTCTGGACCCAATAGAGACGCTGTCTTTTTGTAAAACCGGAAGATAGAATAGTACGAAAGGAACGATGATGAGTTGCTGAACCTAATCATACCTCCGACATCGTACCCAGCTTCGTGCAATCCGGGACTTGACTACTCGTATAATGAGAAGGTAGTGGCTAATAGAGGGGGAGCAAGCACGTACCCAGATTAAGGTAGCGCTATGGTCGAGGGCATACACCTCCGTGGTCAAGTGGTCAGCGTGCCTTGCTACTACTCCGCGGGCCCGGGTTCGAATCCCGGTTCGGGCAGTCGGCGTGCAGCTCACCCACCTGTTACTCCTCCCTTTCGGGCTGGTCGATAAATGGGTACCTGGGAAAACCTGGGGAAGGTAAACTGTGGTAACCTGGATGTCACACTGGCCCTGTGTCCCGGGGTATTGGACTGCCTCCCACCACAGGCTCAAGGGCCAGTGTTACGGAGATGAGCACCGAGGTCACGCACTGCTACAGCGTATGCCCCCAACTTTACCTACCATTATGGTCGAGAGTAAAGGCTACATATACACATTAAAAATTAATAAAGAAAGAACCATCACCACCTAAGACTTAAAATTAATATGATAAATTCAGTGATGATTGTACTTCATTCTCAATGCATAGTTAAATATAGAAATGCGTAGTGTCATGCAGTGTCATGGCCGCATGGCAGAATTTATGAAAATCATGACACGGCCATTATTACATGTATGAGAGAAAAATGCTTATGTATGTGTATACTTAAATGATAGCCTAATCCTGTATAGGTTTAGTTTCCTGAAACTCCGCACAGTTCATGAAATGTCGCCGGTGTTTGATCATGCATCCTTTACGATTGTTGTATCCGTCATCCTTAACAATTATGGCAAAGCACAAGGAAATATATTGAGTTCTGAATTCTTCACGAATTTTTAAAAGTAATAAAAATCAGGTTTTGAGATCGCCTTTTAAAGTTTTATAATTCTCTCTCTCTCTCTCTCTCTCTCTCTCCTTTCAAGCATTTCCAGATATTTCTTATATCAGTTTATATAGATGATCCTCACAAAGAGCCATCAAATTATTTTAATATTCATCACTATTTATAGTGGGGGATATTGCCACGGGGTAGCAGTATACAAACCACTCCAATGTGCCTTTTCAAGTAAATTTCATTTGCCTCACTGCTGGGGCTCATCTGAAAGCTACTCTTTATGATATACATTTTTTTAGCCAGCAGCGGGCACTTCTCATCCCTCCATAACATTTCCTCATCAATCACACTTGCCTAGGGCAGGTCACCGCCCCAAGGAACATAGATTTTTGCTTGGTGGGAGGGAGGGAGCGCTATTAGGGTGTCCAAAAGGCGCTAGAACCTCGGTGTTGCCAGCTCCACCCTATGTGAACATTTTACAGAGCACACGCAGCCTCGGAACAGGGCGTAATAGCCCGCACATACCCAGGAATACAGACCGAGGTCAAACCCTTGTCCCTTTAAATGGCCAAGAGTAGGTGACAGAGAAGACATTTTTTTTTTATTCTAAGATATTTTTGAATAATTTTAGCATGCAAATATGCAGGAATGCTGAGGGGGTAAACTATCGATTTTTCACCCATGCTCGACCACAGCGGTACCTTACAGAAGCCTCTTGATGGTTTATTGAGGGCGGAGTCATGCTTGAAAAGGTGCAGCGGAACGTAAGTCAGGATGATGAAAAACGACGAAGGACAACTTTTGTTAACTAATATGTTTCATTAATGTCTTGTTTTTTATACTTCTCGATGTTTTGCGAAGGAGAAAATTAAGAAAAATCGCTTGTGGAAGTTAATGAGACGAGGACACACACCTACACACACACACACACACACACACAAACCCCCACCTCGACACACACACACACACACACACACACACACACACACACACACACACACACAAACAAAGTGCAAATCATGTTAACGGTACCCAAGTTACATATAAATACTAGGAGTGCATGGCAAGCGAGTCAGTGGCATGGTGGTCCTGGGAGAGGGAGTATGCATGTGTCTCTCGTGCTGCCCTGATGATAAACTGGCTCATTACTTAGGCATCTGTTGACACTCCGGTGGGGTGAGAGAGAGAGAGAGAGAGAGAGAGAGAGAGAGAGAGAGAGAGAGAGAGAGAGAGAGAGAGAGAGAGAGAGAGAGAGATTATTATTATTATTATTATTATTATTATTATTATTATTATTATTATTATTATTATTATTATTATTTAGTCAATTTATTACGCCCAAGGGCGACAGATCTATTGACATTTGTGCAACAAATTAGTTACATATCGGTGACTCGCAGGGCACGTTGCAAATAACTTTGTGAGACATACATACATAGCCTATACGTATAATACCCATCCTCGCCAACACACACACACACACACACACACACACACACACACAAACACACACACACACACACACACACACACACACACACTCCCTAAATAAATAGATATAAAGAACACACACACACACACACACACACACACACACACACAGTCCTTAAATATATTGAGATAAATTACACACACACACACACACACACACACACACACACACACACACACACACACACACACATACACGCAAGCAAGCAAGCAAAATATATACAAAGAACAAAATATATACAATTAACAGCCACCAAAATGCAGATATCTAGCAAGAACTGTGTCTAAGTTGTCTGCAGTGAGCAAATATTTACAAGTTTGGAGTATGGTCTGTCTGCGTGGGAGTAAGTTCGCTACTGTGGGGCACTCGAAGCAGTAGTGTTCAAGGGTGCTGGAGTTCGGTTGTTCGCACAGCTTGCAGGAGGAGTAGTGCGGCACATCCTCTTCTTGGGACACCTGCCACACTGGCCGGTATCCGACCCTGAGCCGCGCACTCACAACATTGTGCCTCCGTACCATGAGGCCGTGTCGGCGGTACTTGTGACGACACTGGAGCGTGCTGTCGTGGTGCTGGATGGACCCACTGTTGGCCCGTTCTGCGTCATTGCGACGCACTGTCTTGGCGAGAGCAGCTGAGTATATGCTGTGTCGTAGGCACCGGAAGGGGGGCACAGCATCCGCATCATGCAAGGCCAGTGTACAGGCCGCCTTGGCAAGACGATCCACCGTGTCATTACCAGCAAGCCCGATGTGGGAGGGCGTCCACACGAAGGAAATGGCAAGAGAGGAATCGCTGGCAATGGCTAGTTGACGTAGGACGTCCTGCACAAAACGGCCACAGCTGGGCCTGGGCGAGGAGAGGGCATAGAGAGCAGACTGGGAGTCACAGATTATAACCCCATTTACTCTTCGCCGAGCAAGGAGAGTTACTGCATCCAGGATGCCGTGAAGTTCACAGAAGGTGGAGCTCGATGAGTCGGGTAACCTGCGGCCGAGCCACTCATCCCCCACAGGCGGCTCCATGTTGGGGGAGAACATGGCACACGCTGCACTCCCGTCTGCCTCCACTGAACCGTCAACGTAGATGTGATGGACGGCGGGGACTGACGTGGACACAGCGGCGATGGTTTCCAGAGCCAAGTGCTTCTGCAGGAGGAGAGGGGAGTCTTTGGAGGTCGGTGTAAGTGTAACAGCAGGGAGGGGGACCCGATATGGTGGTAAGCCAGGAACAGCTGCCTCCTCAGGGACGTTAATGGCCAGATCACGAATGTTGTCACACACAGCATTGACGAGGTTGCGGCCACCCGGTCGAAGTTGGAGTCCGGGTGCGTCAGGGTCGAGCGATGTTCTGATGACTGCAGAGGAGCGTGGAGCAAGATGGGGAGAGCGGAGACACTTGACCGAGAAATATGTCACATTGGCATGAATCCTATCTGCAAGTGGAGGCAGGCCGAGTTCCGTCTGCATGTTGACTATGCGAGTGGAAAGAGGACACCCCAGGATAAACCTCATGACTCGATTCTGGAATACCTCAAGGGGTCCTAGTGCTTTTCTGGGCAGATGACTTAATGCAGGGGACAGATAGTCAACGACTGACCGAGGAAGAGGATGTAAAGAGTCCTCAGCACCGGGATGGAGAGACCCGTGACATTGGTGGCAAGCCACTTGATAGGGGAGAAGCGGGGCTGCAAACGGTCAAGGAGGTCCTTCACGATGGGATGGAGCCGTTGGCGAGCGGGTATGGCTGGGGTGATCCGGACTGGTGCGCCCAGGTATGTGTACTGCGTGCAGTGAGGGATGACATTCCCGCCCATGGTGAACGCTGGCAGTGGTCTGAGGTTGCGGGAGGAGAAGATCCTGCTCTTTATCGGGGACATAATGAGCCCACAGGCGGTAGTAGACACATAGAAATCGTGAAGAAATAGCTGAAGGTCATGAGGTGAGGCAGAATGGATGCAGATGTCGTCCACGTAACAGGTGGCAGTAGTTCCGGGGATGGCAGGAAGACGAGAGAGTAGACGGTGCATCAGGACATTGAAGAGAAGAGGGCTTAGAACACCACCCTGTGGGGCGCCAAGCTCAAATCGTTTGCTGGAGCTGCATGCACCCCTAAAAAAGACACGCGAGGTTCTAGAGCAAAGATAACCCTTTATCCACTTTAGAAGGCTTCCTTTAACACCGAAGTCCACCAGCTGGTCAAGAATAATATCCCTGTTGGCTATGTCGAAGGCACTTTTGAGATCAAGGAAGGCAACCACGCTGGTTGGGGAGAGGCGGGCGTAGAGTTTTACGAGGCAGTGATGGGTACTTCGTTGTGGAAGGAAGCCATACCGACTAGGAGAGAGCTTATCCTTGAGGCGATGCGCGAGTCGGGCAAGAAGGATGCGTTCAAGCACCTTACTAGAGCAGGAAGTAAGGGAGACAGGCCTGAATTTATCGGTTCCTGGCTTCGGTATGGGCACAATTATGCTGGAGGTTCAGGCAGAGGGAACGTGTCCAAGGAGGAAGCAAAGATTGAAGAGCCTTAAGAGAGGGCTACCAGGAACTTTCTGAAGGAGACGAAGCACTTGGTAAGTAATGCCGTCATCGCCGGGGGCAGTGGTGTTTGTACCAGCAAGGGCACGTCGCAGTTCAGTCTCCGTTAATGGTAACTCATCCTCCTCATCCGAATTAAGCAGTGCAGCCATCAGGCGGAGGTTGCGGACGTTGCGTTGGGAGGAAAGTGCCTCTTGAAGAGGAACAGGAAGATTACAAACTTGAGACTGTGCTGACCAAGTATTGATGAGGTCCTGGGCATATTCCTGTGGGCTGTGGTGGAGGGCGCAGGTGGGTTTATTCTTGATGGTCCTGCTTATTAAATGCCACATGGTCTCGACGCTAGTCCGATGGTTGATGATGTCTGTATCCTTCTGCCATGACTCGGTGTGGGCGCACTTCTGTAGGGCAGTCAGGTCGTCCCTCGCCACCAGGTACTGACGTAGACGATGCGGTGTGGGTTGTCTCTGAAAGTCGAGCCCAGCGTCAGCCGCCGTCCTTTCCGCTTGGGCAATGCGATGATCCAACGTCCAGACATGGGCTACAGGGCGACGTTGAATGTGAAGCCTGACAACATACCGGCTGTAAAAGTCATGTGTGGCCGTCACCAGGGAACTATACAAGTCGTCAGGTGAGAGGAAGATAAAGGTGGGAAGAAGACCTGAGAATGACGAGATGTAGGTGGGGCAGTACTTTGGAGGGATTGAAATGCGGGTGCGGCGGTGAGGGAGTGGAGGGCGGGCCGGAAGGGAGTACTGCAGACTGAGGGCAACATGGTTGGAGAAGAGTGTAGGAATGGAGTGGCAGCTGACACGAGACGCCACAAGGCCAGACGTTAGGATGTGGTCCAGTGTGCCCCCACGCGCGTCTGTGGCTCCACCAGTGTCCCAGCGGGTGAGGCGGTAGCGGCGGATGTAGTTGAGCAGAGGCAAGCCACTGCGGTTGGGAAAGGGAGAAGCATCGCCAAGAGCAGGATGGCGAGCGTTAAAATCCCCCATGTAGATCATTCCACGGTCACAAAGGAACACAAAGAAAGATCTGTAGGTGTCGGAAGGGCTGGGAGATTTATCACGCCTGGGGCAGAGTACACGTTGCACAGTCGGAGCTTGGCATCTCCCACAGTTACCTCAAAAAAGCTGAAAGGTCATGTCAGCGTGTGTAGAACAACGGATAAGCCTGTGTGTTATAGATGAATGAATGTAGGCAATGAGGCAATGAGGAAAATTTGAAAAAAAATAATAACATACAATTAACAACGACAATTCCTCCTCCTCTCCCTCATACTACTACTACTACTACTACTACTACTACTACTACTACTGCTACTACTACATTTCCATCGGCAAGGACAGGGAAGGTCGTTTGGGTAACCTACAGACGACTCTCTCTCTCTCTCTCTCTAAAATACTTAATGGTTTCACGAATGTAGACAGAACAAAATTGTTTATGATCGATGACACTTTGCGAAGGAGGAACAATGGCATAAAACTCAAATGTAGACAAGTAAATTCAGACTGCACCAAATTTTCCTTCACCAACGTTGTAGTGCGATAATGGAATAAGCTCCCACCGTCAGTGGTCCAGAGTAACACGATTGACTCCTTTAAAAACAAACTCGATCGTCACTTCCTTGAACTTAATATTAACTAGAGTAGAAAAGCAACGTTTTGAAGCCATCTGATTAGTGTAGATTCACTTAGGTTTAAGGACAGATCACCTAGTCTGGACCATGGTGTAAATCTCTGTCTTCTCTCTCTCTCTCTCTCTCTCTCTCTCTCTCTCCTCTCTCTCTCTCTCTCTCTCTCTCTCTCCTCTCTCTCTCTCTCTCTCTCTCTCTCTCTCTCTCTCTCTCTCTCTCTCTCTCTCTCTCTCTCTCTCTCTCTCTCTCTCTCTCTCTCTCTCTCTCTCTCTCTCTCTCTCTCTCTCTCTCTCTCTCTCTCTCTCTCTTCACGGCTACACCAGCGGTTCTTAAGCTTTTCACTGCCCCCCCTTGAATGGGTCCTTCCCTCCACGCCCCCTGCGTGTGTGGATAAAATTTCCTCCCAGATTTGCTAAACACAATGGCAAGCCAGAGTAGACAAGAGAAAACTAAGTTAATAAAGGTGATAGCATTAGCTCCTTTCATACACTTTTCAGTATTAGTCCACGCCCTTCTTAAGATGTTATTAAATATTCCAACAACAAAATTCCAACTTTCCTCCAGGGCACGCGCCCCCTTTGGTAATGACTATATAACGCCCCCCAGTTTAAGAACCATCTCATTCATTGCACTGTCTTCAGATGGCGTGTACTAAGCTTACCTTTGATCTTATGATTGTCCTTCTGCCTCCTCAGAGTTTTCTTCCGAATGAAGGTCAGGCTCATGGGATACCCTCCATTCAGTAGTAGCAGAGCTACGGCGTCCATGGCAGCCTGGAATTTGGCTTTTTTTTCATGAAAACTATCATTAAGGTCAAAGATAAGCTTAGTATAAGCTATTGAAAGACAGCGCAGAGAATGAAATGGACAAAACAGCAAACCCCGCAAATGCCTAGTTCCATTTGGGACATTTCCCGACAGAGGGAGGGAATTCAACGCCACACCGGGGCTAAACTGTGGCTGCTGAATAACTATAAAATGCTTGATATTACCCAGTGTTAATAGCTTTTATGGTATATGAAGTAGTAGTAATAGTAGTAGTAGTAGTAGTAGTAGTAGTAGTAGTAGTGGTAGTAGTAATAGTAGTAGGAGGAGGAGGTGGAGGAGAAGGAGGAGAAGGAGGAGGAGGAGGTAGAGGAGGAAATGGAGGGGGGGGGGGGGGATGCGAGAAGTGACTGTACATTTTTACCATTGAATGAGCGTTTTCTCTAATACAGTGATGAAGGAGCTCTTTTGGGTACACTTACATAACAAACAGAAGTATCAGCAGCTCCTACTACAACAATGTACTACTACTTCTGCTACTACTACTACTACTCTTGCTGCTGCTGCTGCTGCTGCTGCTACCACTACAACCACTACAACCACTACTACTACTACTACATATAATATTAATAATACCACCGCTATTACCACCACCACCACCACCACTTCTACTACTACTACTACTACTACTACTACTACTACTTCTACTACTATAAAAAAATATAGCACTGCAGCTACTATACTACTACTACTACTACTGCAACAACAACTACTACTACCACTACCATACTACTCCTACCATTAGTACCACTTTACTGCTATGATATCACACGTCATTACCTGGAAACATATCACACAATATTACCTGGAAAGAAAACATATCACACAACATTACCTGGGAAGGAAACATATCACACAACATTACCTGGAAAGGAAACATATCACACAACATTACCTGGAAAGAAAACTTATCACACAACATTACCTGGGAAGGAAACATATCACACAACATTACCTGGAAAGGAAACATATCACAATATTTCCTGGAAATGAAACATATCACACAACATTACCTGGAAAGGAAACATATCACACAATATTACCTGGAAAGGAAACATATCACACAACATTACCTGGGAAGGAAACATATCACACAACATTACCTGGGAAGGAAACATATCACACAACATTACCTGGGAAGGAAACATATCACACAACATTACCTGAAAAGGAAACATATCACACAACATTACCTTGAAAGGAAACATATCACACAACATTACCTGGGAAGGAAACATATCACTCAACATTACCTGGAAAGAAAGCTTATCACACAACATTAAATGGAACGGTAACATCTCACACAACATTACCTGGGAAGGAAACATATCACATGACATTACTAGGAAGGAAACATATCACACAACATTACATGGAAAGGAAACATATCACACAACATTACCTGGAAAGTAAACATATCACACAACATTACCTGGGAAAGAAACATATCACACAATATTACCTCGAAATGAAACATATCACACAACATTACCTGGGAAGGAAACATGTCACACAACATAACCTGGAAAGAAAGCATATCACACAACATTACTTGGAGAGGAAACATATCACACAACATTACCTAAAAAAGAAACATATCACACAACATTACCTGGAAAAGAAACATATCACACAACATTACCTGGAAAGGAAACATATCACACAACATTACCTGGGAAGGAAACATATCACACGACATTACCAGGTAAGGAAACATATCACACGACATTAATGGAAAGGAAACATATCACACAACATTACCTGGGAAGGAAATATATCACACAACATTACCTGGAAAGGAAACATATCACACAACATTACATGGAAAGGAAACATATCACACGACATTAAATGGAAAGGAAACATATCACACAACTTTACCTGGAAAGGAAACATATCACACAACATTACCTGGAAAGGAAACATATCACACAACATTACCTGGAAAGGAAACATATCACACGACATTACCTGGTAAGTAAACATATCACACAAAATTACCTGGAAAGCAAACATATCACACAATATTACCTGGAAAGGAAACATATCACACAACATTACCTGGAAAGGAAACATATCACACAACATTACATGGGATGGAAACATATCACACAACATTACATGGGAAGGAAACATATCACACAACATTACATGGGAAGGAAACATATCACGCAACATTACATGGGAGGGAAACATATCACACAACATTACATGGGAAGGAAACATATCACACAACATTACCTGGAAAGGAAACATATCACACAACATTACCTGGAAAGGAAACATATCACACAACATTACCTGGAAAGGAAACATATCACATGACATTACCTGGAAAGGAAACATATCACATGACATTACCTGGAAAGGAAACATATCACTCAACATTACCTGGTAAGGAAACATATCACACAACATTACCTGGAAAGGAAACATATCACATGACATTACCTGGAAAGGAAACATATCACTCAACATTACCTGGAAAGGAAACATATCACACAACATTACCTGGAAAGGAAACATATCACATGACATTACCTGGAAAGGAAACATATCACTCAACATTACCTGGAAAGGAAACATATCACACAACATTACCTCGGAAAGAAACATATCACACAACATTACCTGGGAAGGAAACATATCACACAACATTACCTGGGAAACAAACATATCACACAACATTACCTGGAAAGGAAACATATCACACAACATTACCTGGAAAAGAAACATATCACACAACATTACCTGGAAAGGAAACATATCACACAACATTACCTGGGAAGGAAACATATCACTCAACATTACTTGGAGAGGAAACATATCACACAACATTACCTGGAAAGAAAGCATATCACACAACATTACTTGGAAAGGAAACATATCACACAACATTACTTGGAAAGGAAACATATCACACAACATTACTTGGAAAGGAAACATATCACAACATTACCTGAAAGAAAACATATCACACAACATTACCTGGAAGGAAACATATCACACATTACATGGTAAGTAAACATATCACACAACATTACCTGGAAAGGAAACATATCACACAACATTACCTGGGAAGGAAACATATCACACAACATTACTTGGAAAGGAAATATATCACTCAACATTACCTGGGAAGGAAACATATCACACAACATTACCTGGGAAGGAAACATATCACACAACATTACCTGGAAAGGAAACATATCACACGACATTAAATGGAAAGGAAACATATCACACAACATTACATGGAAAGGAAACATATCACATGACATTACCTAGAAAGGAAACATATCACACAACATTACCTGGAAAGGAAACATATCACACAACATTACCTGGGAAGGAAACACATCACACAACATTACCTAGAAAGGAAACATATCACACAACATTAAATGGAAAGGAAACATATCACACAACATTACCTGGGAAGGATACATATCACACAACTTTACCTGGAAAGGAAATATATCACACAACATTAAATGGAAAGGAAACATATCACACAAATTACCTGGAAGGAAACATATCACACAACATTAAATGGAAAGGAAATATATAACACAACATTACCTGAAAGGAAACATATCACTGAACATTACCTGGGGAGGAAACATCACACAACATTACCTGGGAAGGAAACATATCACACAACATTACCTGGGAAGGAAACATATCACTCAACATTACCTGGAAGGTAACATATCACTCAACATTACCTGGAAGGGAAACATATCACTCAACATTACCTGGAAAGGAAACATATCACTCAACATTACCTGGGAAGGAAATATATCACATAACGTTACCTGGGAAGGAAACATATCACACAACATTACCTGGGAAGGAAACATATCACATAACGTTACCTGGGAAGGAAACATATCACACAACATTACCTGGAAAGGAAAGTAACATTACCTGGAAAGGAAACATATCACATAACATTAAATATAAAGGAAACATATCACACAACATTAAATGGAAAGGAAACATATCACACAACATTACCTGGGAATGAAACATATAACACAACATTACCTTAAAACGAAAAACATATCACTCAACATTTAATGGAAAGGAAACATATCACACAACATTACCTGGGAATGAAACATATTACACAACATTACCTGGAAAGGAAAAACATATCACTCAACATTAAATGGAAAGGAAACATATCACACAACATTAAATGGAAAGGAAACATATCACACAACATTACCTGGGAAGGAAACATATCACACAACATTAAATGGAAAGGAAACATATCACACAACATTACCTGGAAAGGAAACATATCACACAACATTACCTGAAAAGGAAACATATCACACAACATTACCTGGGAAGGAAACATATCACACAACATTACCTGTAAAGAAAATATATCACAAAACATTACCTGAAAAGGAAACATATCACACAACATTACCTCGTAAGGAAACATATAACACATTACCTGAAAAGGAAACATATCACACAACATTACCTGGGAAGGAAACATATAACACAACATTACCTGAAAAGGAGACATATCACACATTACCTGGGAAGGAAACATATAACACAACATTATATGGGAAGGAAACATATCACACAACATTACCTGGGAAGGAAACATATCACACAACATTACCTGGAAAGGAAACATATCACACAACATTACCTGGAAAGGAAACATATCACACAACATTACCTGGGAAGGAAACATATCACACAACATTACCTGAAAGGAATCATATCACACAACATTACCTGAAAAGGAAACGTATAACACAACATTACCTGAAAAGGAAACATATCACACACAATTACATGAAAAGGAAATATATCACACAACATTACCTGGAAAGGAAAGATATAACACAACATTACCTGAAAAGGAAACATATAACACAACATTACCTGAAAAGGAAACATATAACACAACATTACTTGAAAAGGAAATATATCACACAACATTACCTGGGAAGGAGACATATAACACAACATTACCTGGGAAGGAAACATATCACACAACATTACCTGAAAAGGAAACATATCACACAACATTACCTGAAAAGGAAACTTACCACACGCCATCACTGTGAATCATATCATATCACAAGGCATCACATACATCGACACACAGTACCCTCCCCCCGCCACACACACGCACACTCACTCACTCGCTCACTCACTCACTCACTCACACACACACACACACACACACACACACACACACACACACACACACACACACACACACACACACACACACACACACACACACACACACACACACACACACACACACACACACACACACACACACACACACACACACACACACACACACACACACACACACACACACACACACACACACACACACACACATGGTATTTGTTTCGGATGATCCATTGCGCAAGGACATTTTGAACTGCAATGCGAGATTAATTATTGTCCTTTTTTTTTTTGGTTTCTCAAGTCGTTCAAGACATATACTCACTGGCCGATGACTTTTGTTTTGTTTTGATCGATCTTAAAGCTTAACCAAGTTTACCGGTCGTTATTTCCAAGCTGTGAACGGAACTTTCATTAATACTGTGGCGATTTTACAAGTTTTCTTCTCGTCGGGTGAAACCATTGCTCCTTTTTGACGCAAAGAAATGTGATCCTTAACCTTTACCCTCACATTTTGTATTGGGGTTTGATTTTTTTTTACTTCTCTTTATTTTCCGTTTTTTTATGTATTTTGTATTTGGTTTGATTTTTTTCATTAATCTTAATCCTAATCTTTTTTATTTCATTTTAAGTTTTTTTTAGTATTTTATATTTTTTTTATTTTTTATTGAGATTTTTTTTTTTATACATTCTGCACTGGCCTTACTCCATCGCTGCCACGTCCCTCTCGCTTACTTCGTCAAAGTCATCCTTGCCTTCACCCTCCTTACTCAACAGGACCAGGGTGGCGGGCGGGAGTGTCCGGAGGGGCGGCAACAGCGCCCACCCCGAACTGCCCCACCACCACCTCCACCACCTCTTCCCGGTCCATCTCCACCCGGTCCACCTCCTCAAAGCCATCCTCTTCTTCAATCTCCTCGGCAGGCGGTTCGGGAGGGGCGGCAAGGTCCCCCACCCCGAACTGCCCCTCCTCCACCGCCTCCATCACCTCCCTCTGATCCATGTCCTCAAACTCATCCTCGTCTTCACCCTCCTCCTCACCCCGAGGGTGGTGGACGGGCGGGACAGGAGGGGGGACTAGAGCCCCCACCCTGAACTGCCAATTCACTGCCTCCACCACCACCACCACCTCCCTCAGTTCCACTTCTTCAAAGTCATCCTATTCAAACACAGGGTCAAGATCAAGACCAGGGTCATCGTCAGGGTTGTCATCATCAGATTTGTCATCATCACGGTTGTCATCGTAAGGGTTCTCATCGTCAGGGGCGCTGGGTCCCGAAATGAAGCTCGCCAGGGTAGCGAGCAGCAGCCCTTGCAGGACCCACCACCAGTAGGCGAGGGTGTGCAGGGCGTCGGAGGGTCCCAGGCCCAGTCCGTGCAGCAAGGGCTGTGCCTGCAGGTCGTATAGCACGCGGAGCGCACCTCGCGCGAGGTCGTCACTATAGGTGACGTGAGCGGCGAGCCACGCCCTACGCAGGGAATCATGTCCGTGCGTCAGGAGGAGGACGAGCACGGAGCACAGCGCGGCAATGCCCCGCAGGAGGTCACTCTGGTCCTGCTGATGGTAGGCGTAGGCCAGGGTGACCACGTGGCCGGCCAGCAGCAGGAGCAGCAGCAGGCCGGCCACACACTTGTACGGGCGGCGCATAATAGCCTTGCGTAGGCGTTGGCAGGGCGTTGATAAACGCGACATTGTGCCTTCCATCGCTCCGTGTTTGGAGTCAGTGTACCTCTGCTGACATTCTTCACTTTCAGTGTCAAGATCACTGTCAGGGTCATCGTCAGGGTGGTCGTCGTCAGGGTTGTTATCGTCAGGCCTGTCATCGTCAGGGCTGTCATCGTCAGGGCTGTCATCGTCGGGGCTGTAGTAATCAGGGGCGCTGGGCCCCGAGATGAAGCTCGCCAGGGTAGCGAGCAGCAGCCCCTGCAGGACCCACCACCAGTAGGCGAGGGTGTGCAGGGCGTCGGTGGGTCCCAGGCCCAGGGCGTGCAGCATTGGCTGTGCCTGCAGGTCGTATTGCACAGCGAGAGCCTCTCGCACGAGGTCGTCACTATAGGTGACGTGAACGGCGAGCCACGCCCACCGCATTAAGGAACTCCCGGATGGCCGGAGGAGGGCCACGGATGGCACGATGAGCACGGAGCATAGCGCGGCAATGCCCCGCAGGAGGTCACTCTGGCCTTGCTGATGGTAGGCGTAGGCCAGGGTGGCCACGTGGCCGGCCAGCAGCAGGAGCAGCAGCAGGCCGGCCACACACTTGTACGGGCGGCGCATAATAGCCTTGCGTAGGCGTTGGCAGGGCGTTGGTAAACGCGACATTGTGCCTTCCATCGCTCCGTGTTTGTTGTTATTGTGTGTCTCAAGGAACACTTCACTTTGTGAGTTATCTTCGAGAGGTAATTCAACCGTTACGTGCATGTTGCTGTTAATGCACCTCTGCTGTCCATCCTCCACCGCCACCACCACCTCCCTCAGTTCCACTTCAAAGTCACCCACAGGGTGAGGATCACTGTCAGGGTCAGCGCCAGGGTTGTCATCGTCAGGGTTGTCATCGTCAGGGTTGTCTTTGTCCGGGGTGCTGGGTCCCGAGATGAAGCTCGCCAGGGTAGCGAGCAGCAGCCCTTGCAGGACCCACCACCAGTAGGTGAGGGTGTGCAGGGCGTCTGGGGGTCCCAGGCCCAGTCCGTGCAGCAGGGGCTGTGCCTGCAGGTTGTTTAGCGCGCGGAGGGCGCCTCGCGCGAGATCGTCACTATAGGTGACGTGAACGGCGAGCCACACCCTACGCAGGGAATCATGTCCGTGCGTCAGGAGGAGGACGAGCACGGAGCACAGCGCGGCAATGCCCCGCAGGAGGTCACTCTGGTCCTGCTGATGGTAGGCGTAGGCCAGGGTGACCACGTGGCCGGCCAGCAGCAGGAGCAGCAGCAGGCTGGCCACACACTTGTACGGGCGGCGCACAATAGCCTTGCGTAGGCGTTGCCAGGGGGTCGATAAACGCGACATTGTGCCTTCCATCGCTCCGTGTTTGTTGTTATTGTGTGTCTGAAGGAACACTTCACCTTGTGAGTTATCATCGAGGGGTAAATCAACCCGCACGTCCATGTTGCTTTTATTGTATATCCCAATGCTTGTTTGAGTTCGTGAGTTCTCTTCGAGGGGTATGTCCACCACTACGTGCATGGTGCTTTTATTGTGTTTTTGAGTGTTCGTCTTAGTTTGTGAGTTTTCTTGGAAGGG
Organism: Eriocheir sinensis; assembly: GCF_024679095.1. Classification (NCBI taxonomy): domain Eukaryota; kingdom Metazoa; phylum Arthropoda; class Malacostraca; order Decapoda; family Varunidae; genus Eriocheir; species Eriocheir sinensis. The sequence goes on along the minus strand of NW_026112181.1, from coordinate 142,444 downwards.
TAATTCCACCCTTACTTCCATGCAGCTTTGCTTTTGTTTTTGAGTGTTTGCTTGTTTTTGTGGGTTAGCTGCGTGAGGCAATCCAAGCTTTATGTCCATTTAGCCTTCTGAAGGTTATCTTGGCTCGGGGGCCAGCCACGGGATTTTGATTTCTTGAGATGGGGGTATCTTTTTCCCTTTGCTTACCCTATACAGGGTTGAGATTTACCACATCACCTCGGTTTGAGATATGCCGTTTTAGGGAGCTCGGAGTTGACATTGCATGGGGCGAAATCTAGAGCTAGTTACACCTTTTGTAGGGAAGATCGCTACGGGAGCTGGTTGGCTGGATGGAGGGAGTGTCTGGTTAGCTACGGGAGCTGATTGGCTGGATGGAGGGAGTGTCTGGTTAGCTACGGGAGCTGATTGGCTGGATGGAAGGAAGTCTTATTCTTAAAGGTATCGGCGCCTCGGTTCGCCTGTTTGAAAAGCCTCTCAATGAAGTGGCTGTGGTTCTCATGGACTGTTTTGTGATGCTGGTGATAGTTGCACACGCCTTCTGCACCCCGAATGGTAAAATTACCCATGACAAACAGGTTAATCTTCTCTGTGGCCTTGGGACACAGTCATAACGGGAGTCCGATTCGTTTGAAAATATGGCCCTTAGGAGTAAGAAGTTGGCATTTTCTCGCTTCAGTAATTGTTGAATCCCACTGTCTTAAAACATTATGCGAAACAAATCAATAAGATTAATAACAGGTGGAGGAGATTAATAGAAAAGGTAGAGGGGAAATTGGAGATGTACTAAACGCCATCTAAAGTCGATAGAGTGCTGCATAAATCATCCCCTATATAGGAGATGCATGATTACAGATACATCATGAGAGTCAACCACTGGTTCCCGGTACCAGACAGCATAGCGTACACTTTCCCGGTTTGTATTGCGTACTAAATACCCTGACATGAAAATGAGTATAAATTCTGAGACACTTTGCAAGTTTAATATGGAATGAGAATATACGTTACGGATAAACAATCTCCGTGGCTCAAGATCTTATCAGACAATGATTCGGACAGGACTAGGCCGCCGCAGAGCTATTGAGTAAGGACTAATTTATCTGTTCATTCTATCTCTGTCTTCCGCACACCGAGGTCGGTATTATAAGACACTTTCGCTACTCACATCAGCGATTTCTAGAGGCCAAAGAGGGGGTCTGTCGGGTCCTAATGAGTGTTTCCTCAGGTTCACAGTATAGGAGAAGGGTCAGTCTCCCACCAGGGTCATAAAACTACTCCTGGAAATGCCCACAACTCCTACGAAAGCCTTGTCAAATGTGTGTTCTTGGGCGGCGAAATGTCAACACCACCAGCAGGGAAGGAACGAGGAATGGCGGCAGGAGGGCGACGCGCCGTGGCCTGACACTCGAAACGCCTCTGGTGAGTCTCTAGGAGCCGGGACTGGCTGACCCTGACTGCCTTGCTTCATCCGAGGGTGACGGGCTGACAGCCCTCCTGCTTCCCATCCACGAGGGACTCCACACCGGGCGCCCCCATTAATGACTCCTCGTGTCTATCAGCATTATAGCGTCGTGGATATAGAGAAACAAGCTAATGAAGGTGTTCAGATCTGGAACCTTCAAGCAGAGTTTAATTGACGTGTAAGAAAACTGTGAGACGATGCTCATGTATAGAGTCTGGAAGAATAAAAGGGAAAAGCTCAGTTACTACTGTTCTTGTTTTTAATTTGGATTGTCTTAAAAATGCTTTAAACATATTTAGTAAGTGTGTGTGTGTTTAACATCTCCCAAAGTCTTCAGTGGATACTAATTTACGTCGTATTGGAGATCTGGCATTTACCAATAAATCATTAAACATTTTTATTGGTTGCAGTGGTACGATTCATATTATTTATTCGATGTATTTCTTATTTACTCGTATATGCTAATGCTGATCTTTACTAATAAGCCAAAACTGATGGCTGGTCGGATAAAAAAAAAAGTGACTTTCCTACATAAATAAAAATTGTTTTCGAAAGCTACACAACCTTCACATCTCCCATCCTGCGGTGGAGACTTTCCTGATGAGTCCTTACTCCCACGGTATGATTATACTCCGAAACAGTTGTGTTGTTATGTTTTTTTTTTTTTTGTCTCTACTGATGTCTTTTGGATTGCCAGTCTTTCGAACAATCAGCGTTTCAGTTTGTATATATGTCATCTGCGTCTGCATATTCGGTACATTTGTTTGACGATTTGAGCATTTGACGGTCGGTCTGTTTCTTTGCTTGTTATTCCCTATATATGTCTTTCGGTTCGATTTTTTTTTTGTCTGTTTGCCTGTCTATCTGTCTAAATGTATATATACATCTTCGTCTCTGTTTGTCTGTCTGTCTGTCTATCTCTGTCACCCTTCACCACACACACAGAGGTGCGAGCGCTCAAAATATAATTGTGTGTACACAAATGAATATTCATAAATACATTAACACATAGGCGGTGGCTGAGTGGTTAGCGTGCTGGGTTCACATTCAATACGCCATTGACAACGTCGGTTCGAATCCCCACGCTATCACCTGGGATTTTTCAGTCACCGCCGAGTGGCCTAAGATTACCCACATGCTGTCCAGAAGACCACCCATCGACCCGGACTCTACTCTAGAAGAAACCGTCCAGTGAATCAAGAATGAGTTCCCGGGGGCAGCTTCAGCCGAGCATAACTGGCGCCACTATAAAAAAAAATTGCCTGCGCAATGACGGGCTTGAACCGACCATCTGGCCCCTGAAGAAAGCCTACCGGCGTTATATGCAGGGATGTAAACACACACACACACACACACACACACACACACACACACACACACACACACACACACACACACACACACACACAGGTGATTCTTTATCTTACAAACAAAAACCTTCCGACAGGTCCTTCAGGTGGTCAAGGTGAGGCGGAGTCCTATGCGTGTTGTGTAACCTCATCATTAAGGGAAAGCTCCTCCTCTTGGCGGAGATAAACTTTACGATGATTCTATGTTTGTGAAGATTATGATTGGATATGACGAACGAGCTTGCATGGGTAAAACACAATAAAAGAAATGAGGGAGGCATTATCTCGGACGCGCAAGACGATAATAAATGTGAATAAAAGAAAAGAGCATACAGGAGGAAAAAGCTGCTGCGGCAAAATCACAAAAAGACCGAGGCCGGCCACCTGCACGGGGCCTGATGCGCCATACCACGGTGGTGCTTTTTGCGTTCTGTATCACGCTTGGAGCTGCTGGCAAAAGATGAGCCTTCTTACTGCAGTGTTTCGATGGTCAACGTAATAATAACAAGGAAACTAATCTATACAAACCAAATAAATGTTAGACGCTCCTCGCGTCTGACGTGTGCAGCAGAAGGCAACGTATTTAGGGCTGGTGGTGTATAGTAAGCAGTACAGGGACTTGCAAAGGAAAAGGTGATGATTTGATGGTGAGAATGATGTGTGTGTGTGTGTGTGTGTGTGTGTGTGTGTGTGTGTGTGTGTGTGCAGTGAAAGCATTAAAATGGGTTTTCTTTATGAAACATATCATCTAATAGGCGTTGAGAAAAGTAAACGCTCCACATTACTGTAAGGACTCATGACAATGATGCATCAAATTAAAAGTTTTTCATCAATGTTTAGAAAGATAAAAGCATAATAATTATAAATAAGTTACAGAGAAAAAAATATTGCCTTGCCCCCCCAAAAAAAGATAGCAATGGTTCCCCCCCTATATGTCCCATCTCCGTTGATTATACTTTTTTATAAAGGAAAAGATAACCCGGCGCTTTCTCCTATCGGGGACAAGTATTGCGGCCAACCACTGCTCGTGACACGGGCTTGGGTGTAGCCGTCCGTCAGCCCTTGTGTCACAGCTAGCCTTTGTACTCCACTTCCTTTTCTAAACACACAGGTGTGGTGCAGGTACTACTGTACCACACAACGTTCCCCAAACGCCCATTAGACACGAAGCAGACAACAAGCCATTACGTCATCCTCGGGGTTGGGCGTTCTGTATCGTCTCCGCCAGTTTTTCTCCCCCGCACAGATGCTGTCCATATACAGGGGCCTTGTCCGCCCTCGTATGGAGACACCTCTGCACTCAACATTGACCTCTCTTTTGGCCACTCTTTACTTTTGTCTGTTGTGGGAGCGGTGAGTAGCGGGCTTTTTTTTTCTACACTTTTTGTTGCCCTTGAGCCGTCTCCATTGTTGTTAGAAAAAGGGGGGGGAGGTTGTCGGGGGCTGGAATCTCAAATCATTTGAGTGAGTGGACATGTTGTGATTGTCTTTGCGTGTAACCTTTGTAGACGATGGATGATAACTCTTGATTTCCACGGGCGCGCTCTTCAGTTTTTACTTGGAGTTTTAAAAGGTTGGATAGCGTGCTGGTTGTTGTAGTACATGGCTGCTGGGTGATAGTCGGGTTGGGTGGTGCGTTGGCAGTTGTGGTGTGTGGAGAGCAGGATGCAGTGCTTGGCCCTCGACCGACACCCTGACGCCACCTCCATCCTCCCCACCTTGTCAGTTCCAAGGCCTACCTTTTCGTACAGGTGCGCGGGAGTGAGGTTACTACCCCAGCAATATTCATCACACGCTTATCTAATCTAACAACAACGCGGCAAACCGTCACACAACATTACAAGAAAGAGATTAAGGAAATGTATACCCAATGTTATTTATCCAAGCGAGGAAAGAAAGCAGTGGACCTATCTAACAGTCAAGCAGTTTTACCATTAACATCTTTTGACTTACAAATTACACGTCACACTGCTGCCATTCGAGCGATCTTCAAACGAGCTGATGGCGGGAAATTAACGCTTGACAAAGGGGCACGTCTCGTTGTCTTTCACGTCATTAATATCTGCGGCGTTTAATTTTCTTTGCTTGCACGCGGAACATTCAAGACTTTTCAAAATTGTATAACATAACTACATTCGACGGACCAGTAGAAGGACGAAGGACCAGTAGAAGAACGAAGCAGACGTTGCAATTCTTGGTGCCGTTAATGAACTTCGAAAAACTACATCCTTTACCCACTACTTCTTCTTCCATGGTCTTTATTGATATTTTCTTTTCCTTAACAACCATTCAAACTGCGTCGCCAGTCACTAGGGTAGGAGGAGAGGGGGGGGGTGACGGTGGGTTAACGAGGGGGTGCAGCTGCAGAGTTAATAATTTATTACACAGCACGAGAGGTACAAATACAATAACCGATATTGGCACTCCTATGTTTCCCTTTTTATGGGAGCCGCATCCATTTTTATTACCTTTCTTCTGCCTCCAGCCATGATAGAAAACAGCAACGGCAGCATCAAGCCAAGGAAGGCGGCATGGGTTCATAATGACAAATGCATCCTACTTCTCAATGAGTAGTTTGACAGAGAAAAAATCACTATAAATCAGAAAATGGGTTACACCACTACCAGTTACGTCTCGAGGCCTTGATCCAGCCATCTGAGCCACCGTCATCTGTGTGGGAAGAGGTTCACCACAAACCTTGCGGCGTCGTAAATACTACCGGGGTGAAGGAACCCTGGTCCACATTCTGTATTATTTCTTCATATGCTCTGTTCTTCTCTTGTTCGTTTCTTCTGTGGGCTGCATCAAGGGTCAGGTCTCTGTGGCAATGGGCCATGGGATCAAAGATCCTTATGTCAAAATATGCCCTTTGTCCACGAGTCCAAAACCCTCTGGCGCTAACATCCACTCGTGCTTAGTTCGAAACATTAGCGGTGCGTCTGGCGAGGTGTTCGCCTTGCAGAGGGAGCATAGGCGCCACAGTCACATCGTGGCAGACTTCTTTCAGCATCTGAGCTGTTACGTCTCTTACTTCATCATGTCTCATGCAGACGAAACCTCCTCTCTTGCATGTCATGGCATGATTTTGGTTGAAGGGTGAGCCACAGTTACACATGTTTGGGAGCCCATCCACGGGCCAGCCATACCTGAGGGCAAGGGCATCAGTGAATTCTTTTTTGTTTAAGTTGAAGCCTTTTGCCCTGATAGGAGGTGTGGTTAGCCAGTTTGAAGCGCCCACTTCCTGTGCAATATCTGTCCTCCTCCTTGTGTCTTCTGGGAGTTCTCTCATTAGGTCACTCAGAGTGTCTCTCTGTTTTCCTTCTCTGTTTATGGAGATTTCATTCCTTAGTGACCTAATATCTTGAGGGTTGTCTTCCCCCCTTTCATTTTGATTGGTAATATACCCGGTCAAGGAGGCTGTGATTCGGATTGAGTTCCCGAATTCAGACTCAGCCAGATTTTGCGGGTTGGTGATGCCGAGCCCACCCATTCTTGGCGGCAACTCCAGCAATCTTCTCTCCTGGTCACTGGGGCATCTCCCATTTGCTATCGCCGGTATGAAGGTGTTTCTGATAGCATCTTCCAGAGGTTTTAGTAACGGAGCAACATCAGGAACTATCCTCATGAGGTAGTTCCATTTATGCTTGACACCGTACGTAAATGCTGCGTAGGCTGCCTGCGGTTCTGTTTTGGCGATCTCGCTCAGCCTCTGCAGTTCGGACCCCCAACGCTTTACAGCTGTTTTCACATATTCGGTTCTGTATTCAGCTGTTCCAATGACTGCCCCGAGGTGTCTTTCGCCAGTCACTGACAGTTTCACGTTACTGCCCTGGAATGCTGTTTTGGCCCGATTCGTATGCCTCTGGTTTTACAATCACCACAGAGTTCGTGGCGTTGGGACGGTACCCTATTTTAGGGCCGTGTTCATTGACGAGGTCCCACCATTTCCTGAGGTCTGCAGACTTTCCTACCCCGGTGAGGTCATCCGCATACGCCACCTGTTTGACGTTGGTGTTTTCATGGCGGATGATGTCCTGCAGTTTCATCATTCCCAGGGCAAACATTGCCATGGCCACTGGGTCCCCCTGGGTGGTGCCCTCTGAGGATTGTATGGCCACCAGGTCTCCAAGTCGTTGGTCATTATGACTGCTAATGAACAGTCTGGCAGGTTCCTTGTATGTATTTTCAATATATTGGGTGAATATAGGGCACTTGATTTTGATGTTGTGCAGTGCTGTTTCCCTATTGATGTTGTTGAACGCATTTGCAGCGTCCACCATCAGCACCGCCTCGCATTCTGGGTCTTCGAACATTTTCCTGACGGCGTGAATGGCAGCTTCACACCCAGCCTGCTGACCCGCACACACTTGGAGGTTTCCCACCGCCTTCCTCACGTCGTCCTTCACCACCTCCATGACAGCCTTGCCTATGATCCTCCTGAGCACCTCCCCCATCCCGATGGAGCGACAGCCTGGTTTTTTATCCAGCGGGATGAGCCGGCAGGCCATCAAAGGCTCGAGGTGTTGGCAATTCTCTGACGCCAATTTTCTTGCTAGGGCGGCTATTGCGTCGCGAAGATCCACAGCTGGATTACCAAAGATGTTCTTACTGAGGAGGTGTTTCCACCCCTTGGCATCCAAGCCTGATGGTCCAGCCGCTCCCTGCGTGTGAAGGGCGTGCTTCCAGATCACGTCACCGCTGATATGGTCGAAGACAACTCGATGCGGCGGGGTGTAGTCCCCAAGGAACTTCATTTCTGGGTGTGCAGGTCTAGCATCTGGATGCTTGTCCTTAAGGATCTGGCGTGTCTCTTCCGTCATGGGAAGGACTCCCGCTGCCTCATCTTCTATTGACAGTGATCTAGTTGCCATGGCCACTTTGCCTTGTCTCATCTTGTCAGCAAAGTTTCTAGCCCTGTCGTTACTGTCCTTCTTGCGACTGTTACGTCTGCCTAGTCTCTCCTGCAGTGTTTTAGCCTCGTCAAGTAGCTTCCGGACGTCCCCTTTCCTCCACAGCTCCATTCTTCTTTGTACCGCCTTCACGTCCTCAGATTGTTTCGACTTTTTGTGAGTCCGTTGGCATATGAGGTGCGGTAGTATGACCAGAATCTTTAAAGCGTAGGGGGCGATTTGCGTGGAGTTGTTGTACGCTCTAATGAGGTAGGTTTTCTCCTCTATCAAGGTTTTGGTGGCGTTACATCTCGGGGCCTCAAATACGTTATTGGGAGTAAACGTTACCACATGATTGTAAGCGTCTCGCACCCACTCCTCTGTCTCCTCGAGTGTCCACCTCTGCCAGAAGCGGAGCTCGCGCGAGGCGTCCTCACCCTGGTCACCCTGCCCATGTCTCTCGCCACCTGCACCCCCCTCCACCTGATCATCTCCAGCGCCTTCATTGGCCTGTCCACCCAGCACCCCTTCTGGTTGCTCACCATTTTCCACATCCTGCCGTTGAGGGTTTGAGTTTCGACAATCTCCACCTCTCTTACAGCTCACACAGGGCTGGCCTCGTCTTACGCACGAGCACTGAACACAGTTTTGATTTCGAGACGAACAAATGCAACATTGAGGGGGCTCCATTTCGGTGCCATTATGCATGCTAGTGTATCTAAGATGCTATTTAAGGTGATGAATAGAGCAATAGTAGTAGACCCCACTTTGACTCTTGTCTCCCCCCATATACCTACACACAGACATACACTTACATATGCTTACTCTGCCTTTACGGTAATACTAGAATGATTGTTTATTTTTCACTACCATTTCTCCTCGCCAACACTTAGATATATAGATAGGTTTATAATTAATACAATAGGCTGACACATTGTTTTCAAAGGGTGAAAGAGAGAGAGAGAGAGAGAGAGAGAGAGAGAGAGAGAGAGAGAGAGAGAGAGAGAGAGAGAGAGAGAGAGAGAGAGAGAGAGAGAGAGAGAGAGAGAGAGATTTACATAGATTTACAAAGAAAATCAGACCACACAGACCCCATGGTCCAGACTAGGTGGTCTGTCCACCTAAGTGATTTTACATTAATCAGATGGCTCCAAAACGTTGCTTTTCTACTCCAGTTAATACTAAGTTCAAGGAAGTGACGGTCGAGCTTGTTTTTAAAGGAGTCAATCGTGTTACACTGGACCACTGATGGTGGGAGCTTATTCCATTCTCGCACTACAACGTTGGTGAAGAAAAATTTGGTGCAGTCTGAATTTACTTGTCTACATTTGAGTTTTGTGCCATTGTTCCTCGTTCGCAAAGTGTCATCGATCATAAACAATTTTGTTCTGTCTACATTCGTGAAACCATTAAGTATTTTAAAACATTCGATCAGTTTTCCTCGGAGGCGACGTTTCTCAAGAGAAAACATGTTAAGGGTGGAAAGCCTTTCTTCGTAGGATTTGTGGCGCATGGAAGGGATCATTTTTGTTGCTCGACGCTGAACACCTTCTAGTTTAGTAATGTCCTTTGCAAGGTGGGGAGACCAAAGCTGTACCGCATATTCCAAGTGGGGTCTGACTAAACTATTGTAGAGCGGAAGTATTACATCTTTATTCCTGAATAAAAAGTTTCTTTTAATGAAGCCCAACATTCTGTTCGCTTTATTTGCTGCATCGATGCATTGATGTGAGAATTTGAGGTCTGACGCGATTCTAATCCCCAGGGCCTTAACGCATTGAACGCTTGTGAGTTTAACGCCGCGTATTTCGTAATCGAACTTCTTATTTTTTGTTCCAACTTGAAGGACCTGGGACTTGTCTACGTTAAAGGGCATCTCCCATTTATCCGACCAAGCTGAAATTTTGTGCAAATCCTCTTGGAGGCTTTGCCTGTCTTCGTCAGTGAGAACCGAGCTACCAATCTTTGTGTCGTCTGAGAGAGAGAGAGAGAGAGAGAGAGAGAGAGAGAGAGAGAGAGAGAGAGAGAGAGAGAGAGAGAGAGAGACTCATAGATACATACATATGCACACGCAATACGGAATTTGTTGGGGGGGGGTGTAGAGTGGGGTAGTAGATATAATATTAACTGATTAAATAATTACATAAGCATTATACCTGTTAAAATGGTCTCTCTCTCTCTCTCTCTCTCTCTCTCTCTCTCTCTCTCTCTCTCTCTCTCTCTCTCTCTCTCTCTCTCTCTCTCTCTCTCTCTCTCTCTCTCTCTCTCTCTCTCTCTCTCTCTCTCTCTCTCTCATTTATCTGTATCTCACTTTCTCTGGCTCCATGTTTATATACGTAAAACTGATGTGCACTCCAGCATCTCGTTTTTCATGTAAACCTGTTTTTGTATGTGTACATTAACATAAGAACATAAGAACATAGGGAAACTGCAAGAGGCCGGGTGGCCTACACAGGGCAGCTCCAGAATCCCCCCCACTACTCACGGTGGGTGAGGTGTAGTTACAGGGGTTACAGGTAGAGACCTGATCCTCGTTATACCGGCGGTACTAGGCACGCATCCAGTAACCCGTCACCTTACTGCCATCTGTCGTCCTCGTCCATGTAGCTATCCAGTCTACTCTTAAAACAAGCTATTGTCCCTGCACTAACTATGTGATTGCTGAGTCTATTCCATTCCCCCACCACCCTATTACTAAACCAATGCTTGCCTATATCTCTCCTAAATCTATACTTTTCTAATTTAAATCCATTACTGCGAGTTCTATCCTGCTGGCTAATTCTCAGTACTTTACTTATATCGCCTTTGTTGTAACCCTTGCCCCATTTGAATACTTATATCAGATCTCCCCGCACTCTTCGTCTCTCTTGTGAATATAAGTTTAGATGTTTCAGCCTATTTTGATATGGGAGGTTCCTCAGCCCCTGAATCATCTTGGTCATCCTCCTCTGAACTGATTCTAGCAAGTTAATGTCCATTCTGTAGTGTGGGCACCAAAACAGGACAGCATAATCTAAGTGTGGCCTAACTAACGCTAAATAGAGTCTGAGGATGACCTCTGCACTCTTGTTTGTTACCGTCCTGTTAGTAAACCCTAATACCCTGTTAGCCCTATTCCTCGCACTAATACATTGCTTCCTTAGTTTTAGGTCAGAGTTCACTAACACTCCCAAATCCCTTTCACTATCAGACCTGCCTAGCGCTGTGGAGTCTAAACTATACCCGTGTAATGGGCTGCGTGTTCCTACATTATAAGAGTAATATTTAGTAGTCCGCCCACACCCACCCACACGCACACCCATAACCCACCCACACCCACCCACCTACACCCATAGCCCACACCCACACCCATAACCCACACCCACCCACCCACACCCACCCACCCACACCCACACCTACACCCACACCAACACCTACACCCATAACCCACACCCACACCCACACCCATAACCCAAACCCACCAACCCACACCCACACCCACACCCACACCCATAACCCAAACCCACCAACCCACACCCACACCCACACCTACACCCACACCCACACCCACACCCATAACCCACACCCACCCACCTACACCCATAGCCCACACCCACACCCATAACCCACACCCACCCACCCACACCCACACCCATAACCCACACCCACACCCATAACCCACACCCATAGCCCACCCACACCCACACCCATAACCCACACCCACCCACCCACACCCACACCCATAACCCGCACCCACCCACACCCATAACCCACACCCACCCACCTACACCCATATCCCACACCCACACCCATAACCCAAACCCACACCCATACCCACACCCACACCCACCCACCCACACCCACACCCATAACCCACACCCACACCTACACCCACACCCACACCCATAACCCACACCAACACACCCACACCCATAGCCCACCCACACCCACACCCACCCACACACACCCACACCCATAACCCACACCCACACCCACACCAACCCTACCACACCCACACCCACACCCACACCCATAACCCACACCCACACCCACACCAACACTCCCACACCCACACCCATAACCCACACCCACCCACACCCACACCCATACCCACCCATACCCACACCCCACCCACCCACAACCACAGCTCACCCACACCCACACCCATAACCCCCACACCCACACACCCCACACCCACACCCACACACCCATAACCCACACCCACCCACACCCACACCCATAACCCCACCCCCACCCACACCCACACCCATAGCCCACACCCACCCACCCACCCACCCACCCACCCATAGCTCACCCACACCTACACCCACACCTACACCCACACCCACCCAACCACACCCATAACCCACCCACACCCACACCCACACCCATAACCCACACCTATCCAACCACACCCATAACCCACCCATACCCACACCCATAACCCACACCCACCCCACCACACCCCAAACCCCCCCCCACCCCCCCACACCCCAACACCCCCCCACCCACACCCACACCCATATCCCACACCCACCCACCCACCCACCTACCCACACCCATAGCTCACCCACACCTATACCCACACCCACACCCACTCATCCACACCACTAACCCACCCACACCCACACCCAAACCCATAACCCACACCCACCCAACCACACCCATAACCCACCCATACCCACACCCATAACCCACACCCACCCAACCACACCCATAACCCACACCCACCCAACCACACCCATAACCCACCCACACCCACACCCATAACCCCCCCCACACACATACATATATATATATATATATATATATATATATATATATATATATATATATATATATATATATATATATATATATATATATATATATATATATATATATATATATATATATATATATATATATATATATATATATATATACATATATATATATATATATATATATATATATATATACATACATACATACATACATACATACATACATACATACATACATACATATACACAGTAAGAGAGAGAGAGAGAGAGAGAGAGAGAGAGAGAGAGAGAGAGAGAGAGAGAGAGAGAGAGAGAGAGAGAGAGAGAGAGAGAGAGAGAGAGAGAGAGAGAGAGAGAGAGAATGAATGAATGCGGTGCTACGCTCCCCGAGGCCACGCCTGTCTGCTTTGCTGCATGGTGACGGAAGTGTGTTCACACTATCCAACACTGACAGGCTCCGGGCCGGGCCGTACCGGCGCGGACCTGCAAAATATTCTCTCCGACAATCCCGACCGGCAAGTGGTGGTGACGGTCCGCGCCGGAGACGTGCAGGTCCGTAGCAGTGTGAACACAACACTGGGTTTCCATTGAAGAATATTTTGTCGTCCGGAACGGTGCGGTACGGACCGGTCATTTTACGTTTGGTGTGAATCAGCCTTTGCCGACCCGAGATGACCCACAAACTACTTCGGCCATTTTTTTTTTTTTTTGTCTTCTTTTCCTTCTGTTTTCTATCTTCTGTTTTTTTTTCTTTATTATTTCACTTTACTCCTTCTTTTAAACAACTTCTCTTATCTAAATTTTCATCAATCCATTTACTTTTTTTTACTTTTTCTCATTTTTTTCAACTTTTTCTTCATCGTTTAACTTTTTCATTTAATCCATTTTCTTCACTTTACTGTTTCAACAACATCACTTTTCTTCTTTCAATCAACTTATCTAACGTTTTCTCAACCCATTTACTTTTAGTCCAATCTTTTTTTACATTTCATATTTTTTTCATAACTTCTCTACTATGTATTTTTCCTTCTTTTTCCTACCTGACTGTGCTCATCCTGAACAGCCTCGCTTCTCTTCCTTCGGATACTTCATCAAATGTTTCCTCATCGCATTACTTTTTTCCCCTGCTCTTTGTTTTTTTTCCTTTTTATTTATTTAACCAGTTTTTCCACAACGAGACAATTCGTTCATTAACTTTTTTCTCCTAACTGTTCTTCCTATTTTTAGTCCCTCCTTTCCCTCATCTTCATTTAATTAACGTTTTTTGATGGTTAAACCTCCTAACTTTTCCCCTGAGCTCTTTTCATTAGATTTTCTACCATATCATTTTGTCGTGTATTTTTAAATCCATGTCGTCATTACAAATTAACCTTCCCGCGCCTTCCTTACCATAATCATTTTAATTTAATCCTTCGTGTTGAGCATCATAAAGTACGGATTAAAGATATGGGGAAATAGTGCAGGATCAGGATGCCATATCCAGCAGGTGCAAAAAACACTAAATTTTGCAGCCAAAGTTGCGCTTGGCAATAAATTTGACCATGCAACACCATATATAGGGGAGCTAAGGTGGCTGAAGATATGTGATATGTACAAGCACGAGTCGGGAATCACTGTGAATAATGTAATGAGTAAAAGATTGCCGGGTTGGTTGTTCTCGCTCCCTAAGGTGAGTGAGACTCACGATGTCAACACAAGACATCAACACCAACTACTTGCTCCCAAAACTAGAACTTGTATAGGAGACAGGTATCTACTGGTAGCTGGACCTAAACAGCCTACCTGATCACGTGAAGGACGCCAAATATATTTATTTTTATTTTTTAACGAACAGACTTTCTCCAAGTCGTGACTACACTCATGTATATGATATTTTTTTTTTATTATACGTTTTATGACACCATTCTTGTATATGGCTATTATATTATCTTACGACAACGTGTACGCACATTGCTATTTTATTAGTATTATATCATTGTATTCTTGTTTACGGAAAACCTTATGTCTTATCTTTTCAAGATCTAGGTCTTATATTGCATCGTTTACTATTATCTTATTTCCTATTTTATCTGTATATCTTAACTTGATATTATAAGGTCCTAGTATAGAAACCCCTGTATGTTTTTTTCGCTCTGTACTAGGACGTTTTCGTCACAATGTATGCCAGTAATAACCAGGGCCGTAGCAAGAAGTAGTGAGCCCCCCCCAAAAAAGAAAAACTTCCTTAGGGTCCCATACAGACAACCGAGTTTTACATTTTTTCAGTAATAGTAAGGAGTACAGCTATTAAAAACAACGAATGATGATGTTATATATTTAAGTGGTGCTGAGCCGGGCACAACATGGGGACACGACTGATAAGCAGGCCTATCAGAGTACAAAAATAATGTTTCTCTTAACAAAGTATGATAATTTAAATGCAAAACGATCATTAAAAGGCTTTTTTCGAGCTTTGTGGTCTGCAAACTTATTAACCAAAGCATCAAAATCACGAGATCTAGCAACATCATGTTCAATGAAGATGATTCCTAGAGCAGAGTGCCTCTCATCTGTCATTGTTGACCGCAAAAAATTTTTTTTTATTATTTTCATTCACTAAAGCTTCTCTCTGCACTTGCAACAGTAACTGGAGTTGTTAACATAGCTCTCAACACAATTCCAGTGTTTGGGTATATTTCCCGAAGATTATTACTACAAATATATGTTAAGAAATCTTTAGCAGTAGCAAGCGTTTTTCTCTACTGACAACAGCAATGAAATGTCTCAACTCCATTTCAAGTTCTGGTGCATCAATGTCTCCCATTATTTCCTCATAGTTCTTGTATCGAGTGTGAAGCTTGTTTTCGTCAATACACTGCTTGAATTGCTTTGTATTGTACAAAAAGCCAAACAGGTTATATCACTCCATAAGCTGACTAACTCCCGAGGTGACGGATGATATAACCTGATCTACTACAACAAAGAAGAACTGACATTTTTTTTTTTTTACCCTCAGATAAGATACTTTCATTGCGACACATAGTCAAACATGCTTTTTTTTCTTCGTGTACGCGTCTGCGGAAATACTTTTGCTATATCCACCTGCTCAGCTATTTCCGATGCATTAAGAACAGCTGTATTATACCCTGTATTGCGATACTGTTCAAAGAATGCCATAGTAGTAGTCACCCCTGCCTGCAACACACCAATTGTTATGTCTGATGACTGAATAAGCTTGCTGGTCTTATTGATATGAAATAAAATGTCATACCATATGCAAACTGCTGATAGAAATGGCCATTAGCTCAATATGTCCATGAGTGCACCTGCTCCTGTGGTCACGCCATCTTTTTTCTCGAGAGCATATTCTCTCAGCACTGATAAGGCATTGTTAATTTCCTTCATATGATATCGGAGTGGTTTAACAGCTTCAATTCGTGACTCCCACCTGTTATCTTATGGACCTTTAACTGTAATAGGCAAACATTCTTCAAGAATAGCCCATCGAGATAAAGATGAGCTAAATATCACAAACATTCTGTTGCAAAGGTAACGATCCCCCTCTCGGCCTTCGGGAATAATTGATGTG
Organism: Eriocheir sinensis; assembly: GCF_024679095.1. Classification (NCBI taxonomy): domain Eukaryota; kingdom Metazoa; phylum Arthropoda; class Malacostraca; order Decapoda; family Varunidae; genus Eriocheir; species Eriocheir sinensis. The sequence goes on along the minus strand of NW_026112181.1, from coordinate 126,434 downwards.
AGAGTCGAAAGCGCCTGAAAACACCCACGTTAGAGCACTGGGGTCCGTCTGCAGGAGCCACCAACTACACGGTCAAGTTTCTCTCACCCAAACAGCTTGGGAACCCATGAACCTCACTCCTGTGGACGGCGCGTGGAACGGTTTCAAGAACAAACTCCTAGAAGTAGAGAGAACAACTGTTCCCATGAAGACTAGGAGAACAAATAATGCCACAAGCCCACCATGGATGACTACCCAAGTTCGACAGGCGATTAATTTAAAGAAGAGAAAATACAACTTGCAAAAGGAAAACAGCACTGACGAGGCTCGCGAACAGTACCATCAAAGCCTCAGAGCTTGCAGAACTCTTATTCGCCAGCGTAAACGCGACTATGAAAAGCAGATTGCGCGCGAAGCCAAGTCCAACCCGAAAAAGTTCTTCACGTATATAAGAACCAAAAAGAAGACAAAAAGCAATATCGGTCCCCTAAAGGATGAAAGTGACGTGCTAACACAGGACAGCAGACAAATGGTCGAAATCCTAAACAGAAACTTCGCGTCTATGTTCACGGTCGAGAACACCCAGTCCGTACCCGAGATTCCTACTCCACCGATGGGAATCACTCCCCTAGAAATTGGCACAGTCGACGAACGGGATGTGAAAAAGTACCAAGACAAACTCGAGTCAAACAAGTCCATCGGACCCGACGACTTGTCACCCAGGCTGCTCAAGGAACTCAAGCAGCAAATCCTCAAGCCACTCACCGCCATCTACAATCTGTCACAACAACAAAACAAAGTCCCGAAAGACTGGAAACAAGCGAACGTAACACCCATCTTCAAAAAGGGAGACAAAAGCGTGGCCCTAAACTACAGACCAATCAGCTTGACCTAAGTGGCGGGAAAAATCCTCGAAAAGATCATCAGAGACAAACTCGTTAGGTTCCTTGAAGACAGCAACATCATTTCCGATGCTCAGCACGGTTTCAGGATTAAGCGTTCATGCTTAACCAATTTACTGGGCTTCTGCCAAGGTATCTATGAAAACTGGGATAATCATATCCCCAGTGATGTTATATATCTAGACATAGACTTCACAATCTCTTGACGGGAAACGGGGCGCGGGGCCGATTCGCAGGGGGCCGATTTTCAAAAATTTAAAATTTAAATATTTTCAAAACCAAAGCAGCTAGCGACCTGAAACTAAAACAGGCACCTCCCTTAGGCATATATGAGTCTCCATGAGCAGCGGTATCAAAAAATTCAAAGTCGTTCCCCAATAAAATCCCGCTTAATTGTTTTTTATATAAGTATAACAAAACTTAAAAAGGCTATAAAATCCTCAGATTTTACGCTAGATGCACAAACATCACCAAATGCAGAGATAATCACTTATATTTTCAGAATCAATAGCAATATTTAGCATGTCTTATAAGTTTTTGCCCGAAATAGCTACTTATTTTTTTTTTATTTAGTGCAATTTTTTACGTAAGTTTTTAACATCTAATAAATCACTTAATTTTCACATTAGAAACTTAATACTTGAGGAAAGCATGCAGAAACATCTTAATTCTACTCAACAAAAGCAAAATATTCATTTTTCTATATACAATCACAACTTATTTTGGTTGAATTCCGATGTCACTATTGCCGCAGCACGTCTTGCCGGCTATCTGGCCCTCGTCCCTGAACAATCACTTTAGCCTTTTGGCCTATGACTTGTGGGCCCCGGTCAGTTTCCTGGACTTGTACACGTCCCTGTTCCTCGCCGTCTCCTTCCTGCCCTCCTCGATACTGCTCCTCTTCCTGCCGGTCGGCTGCTTCAAGGCCTTGTTCTTCCTCGCTTCTGAGGTCACGTCCTTGGAGAAATTAGCACCGAAACAGTTGAAGAGGGACCTGCTGATGTGCGGCAAGATGGTGTTGGCCAGGTTGTGCCCTCCTGGCACCTGTACCCCTGCAAGGTCGGGTCTGAGGCCGCCAGGAACTCCAGGAGGTGCCTGAACCCGTCCCTGTGGCGCATGGCAAGGGAGAGGAACCTCAACCTGCGCTCCTTCTTGTCCTCCCTGCACATCAGGGAGTCCCACAGCGACATCCCGAAGGACGCCATGTGGGCCATTGGGAGAGATGGCCGCTTCAGGACCGCCCGGCCCGTCTCCAGCTCTCCCCTGTCGACCAGCTCGACCAGGGCGTCGAACATCACAGAGGGCGGGTCGCCCCTCTCGAGCTCCACGGTAATCTTCATCTCCTCCTGCTGGGCAAGCTCCTGCTTGCAGCACTCGGCCACAGAGGAGTTGGCCTGGACCTTCCTGGCCAGGTAGCCGGCGTAGTTGCCGACCGCGGCGAGGAGCAACTCGTCCGTCGGCTGGTCCGGCTGGTCGCGGCGTCCTCATATCTTGTGTCTCCTCCGTCACTTCCACTCGATCCACTGCCTTCTGTGTCTTCTTGTATCGTCCTCTGGATCCTTGCAGTTGTGGGGAAGGGTACAGAGACGATGAATAACTGTAGGTCCTTTACTTGGAGAGTAAACAGAGGCAGGACAGCGATAATCCTTTACAGAGGGGAAGTGCCCAGCTGACTGCGTGCCTAAGGCGAGTTAGGCGACGCGGGAACTGAGCTGAGTTGCCATGTAGGCACTAACTAAACGTACATTTCTTGTTTCCTAATACGTAAAACTGTGGACTTCACTATCCTACAGTTATCATTCATTTTACGTAAAGATTTCAACCTAAAGTTACGCAAATTTGCCATTTTTTACACAACGTTTTCAAAGTGCACGCATGGTGCTATTTTATATAAGTTACCTTGAATCCTCGACCAAATCACTCTAGAGACACTCCTGCCTGCTTGTATGCACTAAAACTTGAAGATTTCGTCCTGTTTCCACTTAAATTCGGAGTAAGAACGCAGAGTGTGTTTGAGTTGTCGCAGTGAAAGTCGCCATAACAATCGGCCCCTTACGCGAAGCCAGCGCGCCAAGACTGAAGAGATTTCCCGTCAACTAGTTGTGAAGTCTATGATCTAGACTTTCAGAAAGCCTTTGACAAAGTGCCACACGAAAGACTCCTCAAGAAACTTAAGTCGGCGGGATTAGGCGGCAATCTGACAGCGTGGATCAAAGACTGGCTCTCTGGAAGAAAACAACGAGTTGTTCTCAACGGACAGGCCTCCGAGTGGCTCCCGGTCACAAGTGGAGTGCCACAGGGGTCAGTGCTGGGACCCATACTCTTCATCATATATATCAACGACCTAAAACTAGGATTAAAATCCAATCTTTCAAAATTTGCCGACGACACAAAGGTGGGTGGGAAGGCCCTTACGACGGCAGACTGCGAAATTATCCAGAGAGACCTGGACCAGATCACTCGTTGGTCAGAAAAATGGCAGATGTCCTTCAACACTACCAAATGTAAAGTAATGCATATTGGATCCAGAAACATCAATCACACATACCACATGGGTGGCGAGCCACTACGTGTTGTGCAAGAGGAAAGATACCTCGGGGTCACCATCAGCAGTGACTTGAAACAAACAAAACACTGCAAGTCCGCCTGTAAGAAAGCCAATACAATGCTTGGGTTCATAGCGAGGAACTTCGAATACAAGACGCCGGGAGTTATGTTATCCTTGTATAACTCGCTGGTAAGGCCCCACTTAGAATACGCCGTGCAGTTCTGGTCTCCAAATTATACTAGGAAAGACATTGAATTACTTGAGAGAGTACAGCGCCGCGCCACGAAGATGATACCATCACTGAGGACGAAGCTCTATGAAGAGCGACTCGAGCCACTCAACCTCTTCACGTTGGAAAAGAGATGACTGCGGGGAGACATGATACAAGTCTTTAAGTACCTGAACAAGCTCAGCAACGTTGATCACTCCAAGCTCTTCACGCTACAAACTAACCTGAGAACAAGAAACAACGGAAAAACAATTCAAGCAAAGCGATGCAATACCGACATCGGCAAGAGTTATTTATCGAATAGAGTGGTTCGCCACTGGAACAGCCTCCCTGCAGAAGTAGTTAGCGCAGATAGCATCAACTCACTCAAGAATCGCATTGATCGCCACTTTGCTGCATCGGGAGTGAACTGAACGTATGCAAGAGTAGGTACACAAGTGCCTTAGAGTAGGTACACAAGTGCTTTAATCCTTCCCTGTAAGCCACTCCTATGGCAAACGGATTGATGAAATCACTGAAAGCAGGCAGCCTAGTAAAGAGCCAACAGGCTTTCTGCTACCTGCTAGTCCATGTTTCCATGTATCCCCGGTGGCACCTGGCAGACCTGTGTGTCACTGCGCCGCGGTTGATCTTAATTATCGAAACCAATAACTCGCGTCTCCCTCATTGTTCTTTTTTTTTATTTCTAAGCAGGTGCGTGTGGCCGACAGGCAGGCACGTGTGACACACACACACACACACACACACACACACACACACACACACACACACACGGCCCGGTAGCTCAGTGGATAGATAGTCGGTCTCACAACCAGAAGGACCGGGGATCGATTCCACAGCCGGGTGGAGATAAATTGGGTTTATCTTCTTTCACGTGTAGCCCCTGTTCACCTAGCAGTGAGTAGGTACGCGACGTCAGGCAAGGAGTTGTGACCTCGTTGTCGCGGTGTGTTGTGTGTGAGTGGTCTCAGCCCTACCCAAAGATCGGTATTACGAGCACTGTGCTCCTCCGTAGGGAAACGGCGGGCTGTCTCGAGAGACCCGCAGCAGACCAAGAGGTGAATTACACACACACACACACACACACACACACACACACACACACACACACACACCACATTCCAAAGTCTGTCCTTCAATACTGTCATTTTCTATGGGAATTCTGCGTGCTAGAAGGGCGTGTGTGGAGCATCTCAAGGTCGCGGGGCGGGGAGGGATGCATGTGTGCCTCTGAGCGGGCGCGGTGTGTGTGTGTAACTGTGTATGTGTGTCCAGCCAGCCCGTCACTGAGGAATGCGAGGAATGCGGCGCGGGTGGACTTTAAACCGGGGTAAGCGAGGGTCCGTGGGAACGCTTTTGAATGACGCGGCGCCGGCTATTTATAGCTTTGAGGCCATTACTCGCGTGCTCTCAGGAGGGCTGCTGCCCCTGATGGTCCATGAGCCTGTTTGAAAAGCCTCTCGTTGACGTTGCTGGGATTGTCGTGGACTGTTTCGTTATTTCGGCGTTCCTTCTCCTCCTCCTTTTCCTTCTCATTTTCTGTTTCTCATTCATCACTGTCTTCCTTATTCTGTCCTCCTCCTCCTCCTCCTTCTCCTCCTCCTCCTCCTTTTCCTTCCCTTCCTCCGTCCACCTTCTCATCTATCTTTCTACTTCTTTTTCATATTGTCCATTTGAGGTTGTACCTCTTGGCTTCTAGGTGGAGTTTCTGAGGGTTTTTCTTATACTCAAGGAATATCTCAGCTTGTTGGTCTCTCAGGAAGGGCGTCTGATACTCTCTAGAGTTGGTGGAGAACACCTGGTGACTGGTGCCACTGGCCAGGCCTCACAAGGGTCACAGAGTTGTGTTTAACGTTTCGGAAAGTGGGAACGAATTACTGGTTCATCTCCTTCGAGGACAATAGCTGAAAAGCGCCGGGTTGGGAAAGTCTCTCTCGTGACCGAGGCTCAGGACAAGCGATTAGTCTTTGAGGCGTTTTCAAGACCCTGTGGGAGCGAACTCCCAGTGCTGGAGGCATCTAACACAGCAGTATCCAATTTCCATACACAATTTTTATCCAATTCAATTTATGGTCACACTTTAAGCTATTTCGAAAGCGCTTTTTAATATTTGCCCAAATTGGTAACTCACTTAAATTTCTAACAATGCCTCCGAGCCTCCGTAGGTGTAACGTACGTCCCGGACGCACACGGCAGAGGTCGGCTCGCCCAAGGCCAAGAGAATATAAGGTCTCTTCAACCTCGTACCAGAATTCTTCTCTTCTGCGCAGTGACGTCACGGGAAGTTACTCAGTCCCGCCCACGGTCCCACCCCACCAGTCTTCGCCTGATCACAGGTGGGGATATAACTCGCTTGCTCCATTTTTTTTTATTTCCATGGGTGACTTTAGCATTTACGCTCTAATTTATTTTATTTTGATGGGTGACTTAAGCATTTAGGATTAAGGAACTGAAGCAGTAACACAATTAATGGGATAGAAGTCGGTACTGGGTAGACGTGGTTAAGGTGTTACAGAGGGTGTCAGAGGGAGGACAGGTGAACTGTTCAATAGAGGATGATTGCGGCGAGTAAGAATATGTCAAAAAATACTTGGATAAGAAAGTTAATCACACACACACACACACACACACACACACACATATATATATATATATATATATATATATATATATATATATATATATATATATATATATATATATATATATATATATATATATATATATATATATATATATAGAGAGAGAGAGAGAGAGAGAGAGAGAGAGAGAGAGAGAGAGAGAGAGAGAGAGAGAGATTATACATGACACACACACACACACACACACACACACACACACACACATAGTGTATACGATATATATGATACTGATAATGATGCCTTTATTTCGTTCATAGGAACATTCGTGGAGATAGGGAATATAGATTGAAAAGCAAATAGTACGTACATAAAAAAAATAATTATAATGGCAACAACAATGATAAATTGTAATAATAGTAATAATAACAGTAATAATTATAATATTACTAGTAATTATAGTAATTGCACCACTAATAATGATAATAATAATAATAATGATAATAATAATAATAATAATAATAATAATAATAATAATAATAATAATAATAATAATAATAATAATAATAATGATAATAATAAGAGAGAGAGAGAGAGAGAGAGAGAGAGAAAATAGTTTAATCTACAAAATCATCCGTTTTCTCTCGACGGCTTCCGCTGACGTCACCTGCTGACGTCACAACCCTCCGCACGGTTGGTTCGTCTCTCTTCTGTTGGCCGTGGGCTCGCCGGGTTCGGTCTTCTGCTGTGACCGTCCTACAATGAGGTCACGGGGCGTTCTGCTTTTGCTGCTTTCACAACCAAGATCTAAATAAAGAAAGGTCATCCCACCGTCGACTCAAAACTCGTCCCATTCCGCGCATCCTCCCGAGGCTCCTCCTGAGGTCCAGGTGACGTAGCGCAGGATATAAAAAAAGCTGACCGAGCAAGCAACCCTATCAGTCACACCGATTCTACGAGAGAGATTCGAATGTACCACTTAAGTAGGACAGTAATTAGACTAAAATACCATGCGCTCAGTTTCGTCCTTGTGTCTGTTGCGCTCATAGGAAGGAGAGTACATAGAAAGCGAGGGGTGATTCCCTTATCGGCATAGGCCAGCGGTTCTCAAACTATGGGTCGCTACCCAGAGTTGGGTCGCGAGATCAATTTTGATGGGTCGCAGGGACACAGGAATTCTGTTCATCTGCTCCTCAACATCAAATTGCTTTCATCTGATCCTCAACATCGAGGTAGCACATCGTCCTCAATATAGTAACTTTCCATCTATCTATATATCCAGATGCTGTCTATATCAATATCAAGGTACTTGCTCTATCACCTCGTATCATTCTGCTTATCCTCAATATCAATTTCTTTCATCTGCTCTCAATATCAGAATTGCTATCTTATCCTCAGTACCGATGTGCTTACTGCTCCTCAATATCGATGCCGCATTCACACTGCTCCTCAGTATCAGTGCTTTAATCTACTCTCAATATCGATGTCCTTTCATCTGATCGTCCAATAATGTACTCATCTGCTTATCAATATCGATGTGCTTTCATCTGTATATCAGCCTCAGAGGTGCTTTCCTCTACTCATCCCAATATCGGTGCTATCCTTCTATGCTCCTCCAATATCGTGAAGGTACTTTCTGCTCTACTAATCAATAGGGCTGTTTACATCTGCCCCTCAATATCAGAGATTACTTTCATCTGCTCTTCAATATCGATGTCTTTATAATTATGCTCCTCAATATCAAGGGTGCTTTCATCTGCTCCTGCTATTATCAATAGGAGCTGTTGCATCTGCCCCTCCAATATCCAGTTGCTTTCATCTGCTAACCTCAATACCGATGTGCTTTCATATGCTCCTCAATATCAGGGTGCTTTCATCCCTGCTCCTTAATATCCAGCGTTTTCATCGCCCTCTCAATATCGAGGTGCTTTATTCTGCCTCCTCAATAGCAAAGTGCTCTGCTCTCATCAGTTGCTATCATTTTATCCTCCAATATCGATGAATTGCTTTCATCTGCTTCTCCAATAATCGAGGTTTTTCATCTGCTCCTCAATATAGAGGTGCTTTCATCTACTCCTCAATATTCTTGACATTCATCTGGTCATCAATATCAAGGAGCTTTCATCTGCTCACTCGTGTCTATGCTCTCCAATATCAAGGTACTTTCATCTGCTCCCTCAATAACAAAATGCTTTCATCTGCTCGCATCATATATGTCGAAGGTGCTATCATCTGCTCTTCCCAATATCTGATGTCTTTCATCTAACTCTTCAATATCAGGTGCTATCATTCGCTCCTCAATATCGATGTGTACCATCTGCTCCTCAATATGAAGCTGCTCATCTGGTCATCAATATCGAGTGTTTCTGTATCCTCACTCCTCAATATCGAGGTGCTTTTTTCATCATTCCTGTGTCAAGGTATTTTCGTCAGTGCTTTCATCTAAGTACCTCAGCGTAATCGAAGAGTGTGCTTTAAATCTGCTCCTCAATATCAAGTACTACTATTATCTGCTCATCAATATGGCGGTGGTATCATGTGCTCTTCCAATATCGAGGTGCTATCTCTATGTGCTCCTTAATATCAAACTGCTTTCATCTGCTCCTCAATATCAATTGTGCTTTTATGTATTCCTCAATATCAGAGTGCTTTCATCTGATCCTCAATAATGGAAATGTATGCGCTTCATCTGCTCCC